>NW_013667838.1:159114-165670 GCF_000517525.1 Limulus polyphemus | reverse complement strand
CTTTACCTCACATGGGTTAACAAACTGAACTTTACTAAGTATTAAGTAAAGTCAACTTTACCTCACCTATGGGTTAACAAACTGAACTTTACTAAGTATTAAGAAAGTCAACTTTACTTCACCATGGGTTAACAAACTGAGCTTTACTAAGTATTAAAAAAGTCAACTTTACCTCATCATGGGTTAACAAACTGAGCTTTACTAAGTATTAAGAAAGTCAACTTTACCTCGTCATGGGTTAACAAACTGAGCTTTACTAAGTATTAAGAAAGTCAACTTTACCTCATCATGGGTTAAAAACTGAACTTTACTAAGTATTAAGAAAGTCAACTTTACCTCACCATGGGTTAACAAACTGAACTTTACTATGTATTAAGAAAGTCAACTTTACCTCACCATGGGTTAAAAAACTTAACTTTACTATGTATTAAGAAAATCAACTTTACCTTACCATGGGTTAACAAACATGGGTTGAAACTGGATTAGTGAACTTGTAGGATAGAGATAGCTCCTGACGAAGCTGTAATAGCAAAATATTGAGCTAATAAAGATACAGGTCATTATTTTGTTTACCTTAATAGAAATTTCTTGCAATACACTGCAGTTTGCTTTAAACAAAAATAATAATAATCACAGTTTAATTGACTAAATATTCTCCTGTAAAGGTGAAAACGACACTAAATGTAAATTCAACTTTACCTTACCATGGGCTAACAAACTGAAGCTAATATTTTCCTACATAGAAATTGTATTTCCAATTGGTACTTACCTCACATAATAGTTTCTCTTGTTCAGTGCTGCCCTCTATATGCCCAAATATTTTCACTCACCAGTAGCCTTGGAACTCCCACCTACCCCACATACAACATGGTTCTACTGCATCTTCCCATGCAAATATGTATGCAGCAACCCTTCACCGAAAGGAGCAGGATATACTCTCCTGATGTAGGTTACTCCCTCTATACTATTCAGCCTAATCTTCACTATCAGAAATATATTTTCAGTGTAGGAAAGTATTAACTTTTGATACAGTGTCTTATCTCTTCTCACATAATAGCTAGAATCCCATATTGAAAAGATGGAAGGACCTGTGCAAAAGTTACCTAGATGAGCACCCTTCTGAAAGCATCCAAACAATGACCATGGAGTATGACCTCTGTTGAGAGAGGAACACACCCATGTGAGACTGCACCACATCTATACCAGATATACTCTTTACCCAATGAGTAAGTGTTGCAGAACTAGACAGAAATTAGTTGGAGCACATTCAGTAATGTATACATGTTGGTTGGTCCAGCTCAACCCAACACAAACACCTGGGAATCATTATGGAGGATGGAGGATGGAGGGTTCCCAACCAAATAAAGTAATGGTGGGGAAAATTAAATGGATGTGCCCCAACTCCAGTCCAAAACTAGGCTGCATCGGGTATCTATCATCCCTTTTGCAGTAGGAGGAGGGTCTCTACCATCTTCACCTCAAGCCTATGAAACAGGAGGGAAGATGTTCCATTCCATCTTATAAGACAGGGCCTATGTGTGTAAATCTTCAACCAACACCAGTCACTTGGGAACCTGACATCTGAATGACAGTAGGAATGGAAGTGCCCATGTGGTGGTTCACTCAAATCCAAAATCAACTGGACTTTTCCTAGTACAACTCCATGTGCTACCAGAACATACGAGCTGAACACACAAGTGATACTCCAGGGGTAACCCAGCCAACTAGAATACCTGTCAGTCAGTCCAGCTCCTTGCAATACCAAACTCCCAAGCCTCAGCTTGATGGAGGAGGCATGCTAGGGATATCCCAACCAACTAGTACATCATATCTGTAGTAGGACGAGGGCACCCTGCCAACACATGTGTGAGGACTTATGTTGGCTGGTCCAGCTCTAATCCAAAATCTATTGTTCAGGAACAGATATCCAGGCTATGATAGGATGAGGGGCCCTGTCTGGAGGGGTGAACTGCATTATGACAGATCTACTACAGTTTCTGATTCTATGGGAGGATCTACACCATCTACACTGGCAGAATACCACCACCCTATTCTCTACTGAATAGAATTGAACACATTCAGGAGGAAGCCTCCATGGTCCACCACCCCAGTGGTTAGGAAATGTTAAGTGGTAAGGACCTTGGTGACTAAAAAGCTCCATCGACCATAGATGAAGGGGAGAAAGTTGGGACTGACTGAGGTAGGAGTTGAAAAATTCTCCCAAATGGATGAGATATTCGGTAGGTACAAGGAAGGACTTTTCCAGGTTAATGATCCAACCCACACAAGACGCTTCTCTCAGAAGCAACTGTGTGTGTTAATGTGCTACATTTTCTGATGGAGCCAAAAGGAGCCAGTCATCCACATAATGATGTAAGTGCAAGCCCTGAGCATGGAGTAGTCATGCAAAAGCCCTGAACCCTCAACAAAACAAATAAGGTGCCATGGCCAGCACAAAGGACAATGCAGAAACTGATAAACCTGTCCCATTTGAATGCACTGAAGATACTGTCTGGACTGTGGGGCAATGGGGATGTGGAGGTAAGCATCTGAGACATATACTTTGATCATTCACAGACTTGGAGTGAATGCCCTCCATAGAGTGGGAAAATATTCCTTGATAAAACAGGGAAAATCTATGAAATGGTTGAGCTGAGACAAATCTATCACTGTATGTCAGTCCCATGTCTTTTTGGGAACTACAGATAACCTGGAGAGGTTTGACTAACTGTTGCTATAGTGTCTTAGAGCAGAAGAGTCTGGACTACCTCGGATAGATGCTGGCATGTTTTGGGATCCTGGGGAGGAGGAAATGACACCAAAACTGGTAACAACAGAGGGGGGTGGGAAGGAAATGGATGAAAAATCCTTCAAACAGCACCTGAAGAATCCAAAGATTGGAAATGAATCCCACCATAAGTGAACAAACCTAGACAGGCATGCACCTACTCTGCCAGAACCTACCTATTAGCCACTGATACCATTGGCAGCATGTGGTGATAAATATGACCCCTGGAGAGAGGAACAGGTAAAGGTTGGGAAGGAGTGGGATAGGAAACAGGAGAGGGAGCTGGGTAGGTGAAGGCTGAGACAACCTGGAAACCAAAGAAGAAATGGAGTAATGTTGTTGCACACACTCCACCCATAACTCCAGAAACTCAGAGATGTCTCCAAAATGAGATCTGCATAAAAACAGTGACATCTGAGGTCGTGCAGATAGATAATGGGTGGGCACATCTGAGACACAAGTGTGTCCGTACCTAGGAGATCCCAGTAGCAGAGGAACCATGTTTAGAGGAAAGGGACGTGAAGCATTTGAGGTATTTTAAGGCATTTTATATTAATTTCAAATGCTTCAAGCAAGGAATATTATAATTATATAAAATTTTCATGTATGATACACATACATGTAATACGAAGAAAAATTAAGCACAGCTAATGAATGCATATAAGAAGTTACACAGTGATGCTTGACCATGAAAGAAAATATATACATGTCAAGTATAAACTAAGATGCAATCCAGACGATATTGAGAATCAACTGTTTACATTATCTATAAACTGACACCACCATAGCAGAGAGAAAGGTATGAGAAAAGTTTATATTAACTTGGACACAACTTCCATAAAAGAGATGAGATGGAACTTTGATGTGAAGAAGACAAGGAGAGATACAGGCAAACAGGCTACCAATTTACTATCTTTGAACATGACAAATTATTGAAGTATTTTGGTTTTTGGTTTCGAGAATTACGATGAGTTTGCAAAAATCATCCAATTAAGTGCTAGATTTACTTGCAGGTTAGATGTGTACACTATTTGGTAAGTCGTAAAAATACTAAAAAAAATTTGTTTAAAAACCCATGTTTTGGGGCTAAAAATCAGTCTCCTGACCCAAAGTAAGGAAGCCATTGGACCTGCTGTCAAGTGTGAGGCTGGCCCAACTATACCTGAAACCATACAGAAAGTATCCAATGTTTCCTGCTCAAATCTTATGTAAGTAACTATTACTATCTCTCTCTCTTACAATCAAATAATGTAGTTAGAATTTGAATGTATGATGAATTAATGAAGTTATGTCTGAGCAGATTTCATTCAGTGTATTAATAGATAACTTACTGGTAGTGTTAAGTAATTAATGGATGTTACAGAAAGTTTAATTGAAGAACAGTTACCAGCTCAAGTTGAATAGTTTTGATAGCAACATGTTTCAATATACCTTTGGTAATTTTGATGTAGCTTAGTATCTTGATAGAGTCCATTAAAGTGTTGTATTTTGAATCTCAGTCTCTGAGTCAATTCTTAATTCTAACTGTAAACTTCCTTGAGTTAGTGACTTGTGTACTTCACTCACGACTGTATATCTGGATTTAAAGTCAAACTCCAAATGACTAGCAATGTGGAAAATATGAGGGTGTGGTTCTCCTCTTAAAAACCCCACAGGGGATCAGCAGATAGCCTCAGCTAGGAGGTGCATAGTAAACAGGTACCAAAGGATAGAGGTTAGGGTCAGCTGGAGTGTGGAAAATTGAGCCTAGGAGAACTTAACCAGAGAATCAAGGTTGTCCCCCACACACACTTGCATCAAAGACCGCAACTGATGTAAGTCTAGAAAAGGAAAGTCTGCATGGTAATAGCAAAAAGATCCTAAGATCTAGGGGGACGAGACATGTTGAATCCTGCACATGATTGTACATGGAACTGGTCAGCATGAACCCTGATATCCATAGAGGAGGAAAAAACAAGATATTCTGATGAAGGAGCCACATGTAAAAGGGAAGGTGCAGGGTCATATGAGACTGGTGACACAGACAGAACATATCTGTGAAATCATGTTCAAAAAGGCTGAGGGAGGCCTGTCAGCATCCACAGGTGACACAAAGAATTGCACAGCATAGGCTGGGGGGGGGGGGGATCCTTGTCGTCAAGACCAAGTTCTTCCAGAAATGGGAAATCTTGTCCACGTTCAAGCTCCCATCAAACTAAGACTGAGACCTCCTCAGCCAAAAGTATAGAACCTGAAGCCTGAGAAATGACATTTGAAGTAGTAGTAGTTATGCTACTAGTAGTTGTGACACAAAATTCCAAACTCATGATTCAACTTAGATCAATTCACCAAATTAAATAGTAAAGAAAAAACACAACAATAGAGTTAAGTTTACTCCAAGTCAAGTTGTAATTGAAATGCTGAACTATTTCAAATTACTACTTCAAAAAGCAATACAAAAAATTAAGCAAGTTCAAATGTAAAAAAAACAAAAAACTAGCAAAATTGAAGAAAGTTTGAACATGAAAGTGCCTAAACAAGAAGTGAAGGTTACACTGAATAGTATAGAGGGAGTAACCAGTGTCAGGAGAGTATAACACACTCCTATTGGTGGAGTGTTGCCACATTCTTATTTGCATGAGAAGAACCACACTGAACATGGGGTAGATGGGAGTTTCAAAGCTAGTGGCAAGCAAACAAGTTTTTTGTATTAAGAGGACAGCACTGAACTATGTGAGCAGAAGTAGGATGCTGTAACAGAAGTTTACCATATATTAACAAACTTTACTTTACTATGGATAAACAAAAATAAATTTAACTTACCTTGGGTCAACAAACTTAACTTTATTTTACCAGGAACTAATAATCTCAACTTCACCAATGTTGGATGTATAACAAATTCAACTTTAGTGATATTGGGTGTATAACAAACTCAACTTTACCAATGTTGTATGTACAACAAACTCAACTTTACCAATGTTGGATGAACAACAAATTCAACTTTACCAATCTTGGGTGTATAACAAACTCAACTTTACCAATGTTGTATGTACAACAAACTCCACTTTACCAATGTTGTATGTACAACAAACTCAACTTTACCAATGTTGGATGAACAACAAACTCAACTTTACCAATCTTGGGTGTATAACAAACTCAACTTTACCAATGTTGGATGTATAACAAACCCAACTTTATCATTAAGATAAAAGGATCCCCTTGGATCATTACTTTTATTATCATGATCACCATTGCAGAGGATGTTTTTCTAAGCAATTAAAACTGGAATGCTACAGCTCACAGGAGCCAGCCATCTTCGTGCAATGTAGGAATAACTACAATGGCCCACTTATATGGGTTGAGACATCACAGGTTTAATTGCTTACAAAATATAAGAAACTGTAAGGCTGATTACAATATTAAATTTAAACTGAACTTTATTTTCAATCTTTCTTAACTGTGGTCTGTAACAAATTAATCTACCTCTTTATATGCATATTAAAAAAAATCACTGTCTAGAATATATGGTTGTAACTTTATCTTATTATTAGGTCTAGAACAGACAAACTTTGTGTCAAAAAGAAACTATTTTCTCTTATGTTGGGTCTAAAAAACTCTACAACAATGTTATAGCTTTAACATTAGAATGCCAGCAGAACTATGAATGCTGATTTCAGTTTTTATATCAACAAACTTTCCTTTATTCAGAAGCTAGCCAAGATCTTAAATAAATTATAATGGGTAAGAATGTCACATTTACCTAGGGCATGTATAATTATATTGGACTTA
>NW_013667838.1:146662-158626 GCF_000517525.1 Limulus polyphemus | reverse complement strand
CCAAATAATACTTACACTAATGTATATATATATATATAATATGTACATTAATAACCAAAGAACTTTTAGGTTTCACAGGAATACAGGATGTAATTGCACTTTCCTTATTTAAATATCAACGAAGTATTCTACCAATAATACCTTTGATATTCATAAGTTTTTATGTAAACAATCATATGTGCTAGATATCTCATAAGCATGGTGAGAATGTATTTTAACTAATTTTCTTTAAAGATGATAGGAATGAAGCTCACAAAATTGAAATACAATCGAGCTAAGTCACTAATTTCAGTTCTAACATTACTAAAGGATTGTCCTGATTAGTTCCAAATATGTTGATGTGACAGTATTTGCAAAAAACTTTTCAAATTTTAAAAAGTAAGCCTCAAATTTTAGTCTATTTGGAATGCTAAATTTTATACAATGAGTCAAAACTTTTTCTCAACATCACTTAAATATAGTTAGAATAATTAAATACAATTTTATCAGGATTTTCTATGAAAGAATTTTGATCTAAGTGTCACCTCAAATTATTAAGTTTATCTGACTGTTTGTTTTGATACATCAACAAAATTATATTATTTTGTACCTGTATAAAATGTTTCAGATGTGTGAAATCTAAAAAATTATTTTCGTTTTCAAGCAATTTGAAGGCTGTCTATTTAATGATTTAAGTAACTGATTTCAAAATTAAGAACTTTTTAAGCTTTATAATACTGTCTCGAACACCACAATTAAAACCTTAAAGTTAAGGAAGTTAGGGAAGACTTTACATTCATTTAGGAAATCAATATGTAGTTGATTCTTAGAAGAGTTTAAAGACAGTTTTTCAGTATTTCTAAAATGATTTAATACTGATGTATCATATCTATGTTTAATAACTTCTGAGATTGATTTATTTTGAAGAAATCTTAAATATAATATGAATACTACTACTAAGTAAGCTATCATCCACAAAACTGTATGAAAGTGGGTAAAACAATGGATGTGCCTCTAGATGTAGAGTGGCTATGGCACGATGGACTGTACTCGGAAAGTCAACTACATCCAAAACCCATGCCACTGCAAAGAGACATCCACACAGGGGTAGAATGAGGATCATACCATCTTCAACTCAAGTTCAAGAGATTGGGGGGAATCTAGAACCACTCCGACTCCTGAGTATGACACATGTTAGCTTTGATTTACCGATCCAGAGACCCGACATCAGATATTGAAAGGATGTCTACATAATATAAATCAACTCACCCAACAGCAAAACTGACCGGAACCATCCAAAAAGTGATAACAACCTTGGAATAAGATACAATGAGGAATAGCAAAAAGGACAGAACCGGAACAAAACCCCTTACCTCCACTGTAACTCACAACACAGAAGGAGTATGATCAAAGGAGGAATATGTGTGTGTTTTCTTGTAGCAAAGCCACATCAGACTATCTGCAGTGTCCACTGAGGGGAATTGAACCCCTGATTTTAGCATTGTAAATCTGAAGACTTACCACTGTCCCACCGGGGAACAGAAAAATATAGACAACCATAAATGTATGAGGACATATGTTGATTGGTTCTACTCTAGATCCAAAACCTAGCCACTGGGTATCAACATCCACGTGGGGGTAGGATAAGGGCTCCTTATCGAAGGGGTGAACTTCAGTTTGATGTCTCACTCCTTTGTGAGTGTATATTGCATATTGGAGGATAGCACGTCATCTACACCCACCACCCTACTCTGCACTGCATGGTTATAGCCGTCCTTGTGTGATACCCATTCAGGAGGGTGCCTCCACAGTCGACCACCCCAGCAGCTTGAAACTGGAAAGTTGTAAGGACTCCCATACTCCACTAGAAGAAAGGGAAGGTGAAAATGCAGTGAAGAGTCTGGAGGAATGTCATCACCTGAGACAGTGCAATGGGTGACCACAAAACACTATTTTGTAAAGCAGATCATATCGATTTATTCAATACAAAGCAGGACAGGGATGGGCAGCTATCCCCTTCTGCTTTACCCATGCAGTCCATGGGTGGTACAGTCCAGAATGGACAAGTTTATGAAGCAATTACATCATGAGGTTATTCACCTACAAGCAATCTTGCGGAACACCCCATCTCAACAGTAAGCATCGTGAAGTGTGAGTCAACATAGCTGTACAGTGCAGATTTCAAGTTGAAGAATACATGGTCAGGCATCACTTGCCACAGAGTGGGATCCATATAAGGAGTAAATGAAGCAAGGGCCCTGAAAGGAAAAGAAATGTATGAATATAAACTTATCCAGTCAAAGTCACACTGAAGCCTGAAGAACAGTCACAGGTGGAAGACGAAAACCCGACAAAGAAGAAACCAAGATATGGTGTAAATAATGGGAGATGGATGTATTGGGTGTAGTCCACATGCCTGACTGTAGGGTTTTCTCCAATTGGTGAAGGTAGAAGGGGAAAGATTACCAAGGAATAAAAAGTTGGGAACAGGTACAATGGAAGGAAGATGTGCAGGCAATAAAACAACAAAAAGTACAGACCAGACATAGAAGTCTATCCAGATCAGGATGAGGGTAGAGATGAGAAATGGGAGACAGGCAAAAAGTAGGAGTTACCCTCCCTAGCTGCTGAGGAAAAAAGAAGGAACAATCCAGATAAAGGAGAAGATAGGTAGTGTGGTAAAGTATATGTGAAACGTCAATGGTAAACAAATTAGATCTTAAACGTCCACAGGCTAAGAGGAGAAGGAAATACATTTTAAGGGAAATGTAAAGCATGGAACACAAGGGAAGTGTTTCAAATGGAGGTAAAGTGAGAAAATGGAGGACCACATTAATATCCCAGTCTGAAAAAGTAGGCCATCTGGGGGGACAACAAATCTGGAAAAAAACTCATTAACATGGTCAGGACAGGGGAAGCAAAAACTCGATGGTATCGGGAAAAATGAAAGATATGGGATAAGGTAGCTCGATAACCCAAGAGTGAGGAGACCAAAGATCCCCGGGCAAAAAGCCATGTGAGAAACTCCACCACTCGAGCCACAGTATGTTGGTCTGTGAGGAATCCGTGATTCACAGACCAACTGCAGAACACTTTCCATTTGTGCTAAAGAAGGGCATATGGAACTAGCTAAATGGAAAGCTACTTGATGGGAGAAACCTGATCTCCTTGCAAAGGACTGGATAAAAGCCAGGCATGAAGATGAAGGACGTGAATGGCTGGATGTAGAGCCAGTGACCAAGGTTGAAGAAGAAGGAAGGGAGACAAAGGAAAAAGGTACTGGAGGGAAAGTTGTAGTTGTTGTAATCATAGAAACCACAGTTGAGCTGGCCAATAAGGTGTAATCAGAAGAACTCAACACAGAGTGGTATGAATGAGAGAGATCACCCGATGAAGTAATCAGATAGGAGGATAAACATAGAGGAATTTGTGGGACCAATCCTGGTTGAAGGCATCAACAGCCAGAGCCTGAGGATGAGGTACCAGAGACCAAAAGAGGGATAACTTGTGCTGAAGTATGTGTCAATTGCATGTACATGGGGAAAACCCACCGATTGCAAAGCCACCAGAAAACAAAGGGATCTAAAGACTACTTCGTTGAATATATTTAATCAGGGCAGAAAAAATGATCCACTACGAGACTGAAAGCACCTGGAACATAACACGCAATTAGATGAGTGTGGTGTGCGTGGGCCCAATATAGTAGATCCAATGTTCAAAAACAGAGAGATCTCGACCAGGTGCCCCCTTAATGATTGATATGTGTTACCACTGTAGAATTGTTAGAATTAATCATCGCCAGACAACGTCTGGGGAGAGGAAAGAAGTGATTCAAAGTCCAACGTTCCACGAGAAGCTCAGGGATGTTGATATACAAAGATCTTTTGTCTACAGACCAATGACACGAAGCCTCCTGGTGGTTGACCCATGCACCACAGCCCTGAAGGGATGCATCCGTGAAAATATGTAAATCTGAACAAAGAGGAGGAAGCAGGATGCCCACTGACATATGGACCTTGTCCAAACACCAATGCAGATAATCCATGAGGGTAGGAGGAAGGGTTACAAGAGCTGTTAAGGGGTCCCTAGCAAGGTTCGATTAATCGTGAAGAGCCCACTGAAAGAATCGCATGATCGAAGGGGGTCAGTGATTTCATTGAAGACCAAATCTCCAAAAGCAATAGAACCTCAAAAGCAGAAAGTGAGGGAGCTGAAAGGGTGTGGCAAACTAACAGTTCTGTAGAACAAAGTCGTAGAGGAGAAGGTTGGGACTGACTGACATGAGTGTCGAAAAAGACACCTATCTGGACGAGATATTGGGTAGGTCAGACGAATGACTTCTCCAATTTGATTAACCAGCCCACCCAAATAGCCACTGGAAGGAGCTCATGAGTATAGCTGGCTGACTCCAGTTCGGAATGAGCCAGAAGAAGCCAGTCGTCCATATAATGGTGGAATCACAACTCCAGAACATGAAGATGGTGAGCAAAAGCTCTGACTACCTGACAAAAACATAAGGGGGAAGAAGCAAGCCCGAAGGGTAGGGTGAAAAATTGATAAACCACTCCTGATGGATGAACCAAAGATACAAATGAGACTGTTGTGATATAGGGATGTGGAATAAGCATTGGTGATATCTATCTTGGTTATCATAAGTCCAGAGAAAATGCCCACTGTAGGGTAAGAAATGACTCCATGGTAAAATGGGGCAGTTGAACAAAGCAATTGAGGTGGGACAAATAAAAGACAGGCCTCCTGTCCTCAGTTTTTTTGGGAACAACAAAAAGTCTGGAATAAAAACCTGTTAAAGGATGTAGAACAGGTTCGATGGCCTGCTGAGATAATAGTTCCTGACCTGCCTCTGATAGATGCTGGCTGGTCATGAGATCCTGAGGCAGAGGGAAGGAAATGGGTATAGGTGGGGAAAAACGGGATCACGAATCCTTCTGATAAAACTTGAAGAACCAAATGAACCTTGAGGAAAAAATGCCAGTAATGAAAAAAATCGGCTAGCAGAGCTCACACTGGAGCAGAAGTCATCGGGTAGTCACAGTAATAGGTGCCATATTGGAACCCGACTGAGACAAAAGAGCAACAAGGTTGGAAAGGGTAGACTGTTGTTGTACTGATGCAACTTGTGATTCCAAAGATTCGGGGATCGTGTTAAAGATGTAACAAACAAGGTTGGAAAGGGTAGACTGTTGTTGTACTGATGCAACTTGTGATTCCAAAGATTCGGGGATCGTGTTGAAGATGTATCAAACAAAGTTGGAAAGGGTAGACTGTTGTTGTACTGATGCAACTTGTGATTCCAAAGATTCGGGGATCGTGTTAAAGATGTATCACTGCAGAATGGGGCCATATGTAAGTCCCGAAGATAAGATGATGGTGAACGGACATGAGTTAAAGTTGCATCACGACCTAGAAGGTCCCAACAACAAAGTAACCATGAAGATGACAGACAAGCCAACATGGAGGAAAGAAGGGAGAAGATGTGCCCAGAAAACCCCTCAGGATTTTGGAGGAGAGCTTCAGAGAGAAGATGGATGGTAGAGAGATACCGTAAAAAAGTTGTCAGGGTAAGATGAAGGCAGGAAAATTGGGCATGAATCAGACTTACAGGAGATTAAGGGGCCACACCCCAAATAGGCAAAATGGGACCTAACAATTGTTGGTTCAGACAAGGACAGTCTGCATGATGATATGCAAGAGCAAACTCATCCGAAGCCTGTGGAGGGTGAAGCATGCTAATCCCATCTCTTAATGTGAGGCAAATTGGTCAGCATGTACCTGAATATCCAGGGTGGGGGAATAAAATAGAAATGGGTAGTTTGGTCATGTAGTAAAGAAGGATGCAGTTCATAAGAAATAGGGGAAAGGGATAAAACATCACATACCTGAGAAATGAAATCCAAAAAGACTGTATTAGTCCTAACTGACTTTTCAGGTGGGGCATGGGAAGGTATGGCAAAATCAGGAGGAGGAAATATGCGATCCAAATCCTTGTCCACTTGAAAAGGCCCCGCTTGTTCGGGAGGAAGTGGGCAAGGTCCCTAGACAGAGGTTGACCCATGTAACATTCAATCTCCCAATGAATAAACACAGATAAATCCCTCGTTGGGTCACCCGCACCTGAGGCATTAGACATAGCACTAGTCGCAGGTGTGTGACCCCTGAAAGGGGTAACATGAACTTTGGAATTCATAATAAGGAAGAGTCAACCAATAATTGAAAATATAAATAACAACGCAACTGTAATAAACCGGGATTAAAGTGAAGTTAAGAAACAGTCTTAATAGAAACTAGAACTGAAAATAAAAGAAGACCATGTTGTGAGTATACTAAAGATGAACGTGAAACATTATACAAAAAAAACAGAACATCTCCGAGCACAAGCACTGCCAAATGAGAAGTGATAGTTCGGTAGAGGCAGATAGATGGAGTCACATGCATCATGTGAGTATGTCACGTTTCTATTGGTGGAGAAGTGACACATGATGATTTACATAAGACATGTTGGAATCACTCAATTCCAAATAGAGGGCAGCAGAAGGCTTGTGGCATGCATAACAAAAAATGTGTATATAGAGGGCAGCACTGAACGAAAATAACTAATCTTCTGAGTAGAGGGAAGTACTGGAATTAGATAGTAACGTTCAGTGTACGAGTTTTGGCATCGAATCATTATACACTAATATACCATTAGAAGAGATTACACAACAGAGTCCTGATCTGATTTCAATGAAGTAAGTAGTCTCAAATTTTTATTTAATTAATCAATTTTGCCATTAAAGAATCTAATTGCATTTTGAATGGTATGTGTTATGATTGGATTGATGCTGTCGCCAAAGGTGCAAGATTAGTCTAATCTCTTGTTTACTTGTTTTTGTGCTTTCATGAAAAGCAATGGTTGGACAATGGTTGTGAAGTGTACTCTACAAAAATCTTTACAGGATTATATTTAAATTTTGTAAGATTCATTCCTATCATCTTTAAATAACATTTAGATAAATTACTTTCTAACCATGCTTATGAGATATCTAACACATATGACGGTTTACATAAAGAACTTATGAATATCAAAGGTATTATTGGTAGAATACTTCATTGATATCTAAATAAGGAAAGTGCAATTACATCCTGTATTCCTGTTAAACCTAAAAGTTCTTTGGTTATTAATGTATATATTATATATATATACATTACTGTAAGTATTCTTTGGCTAGCCAAGATCTTAAATAAATTATAATGGGTAAGAATGTCACATTTACCTAGGGCATGTATAATTATATTGGACTTAACTGGTGATCTTAGGTAAGCATGTCTTTTTTTCACATGTTAATAATTCTCTTTTCATAGAAACAATGTAACCACACTGACAGCAGGGACAAGTGAGTTTATAAACAATGAGTGAAGGTCGTAAAGATGGAATTTTGTCCATAAATTGAAAATAAGAACTAAGGTGACAATTAGGTTTAAAAGTACACCTCAGCTATATCTGCAGGTATATCCTATGGATAACATATTTTAACTGATTTTTAAAAATTTCTGAATAAAGGAAAGTTTGTTGATATAAAAACTGAAATCAGCATTCATAGTTCTGCTGGCATTCTAATGTTAAAGTTATAATAATGTAATATTATATTGTCTAACAACATATTTTAGTACTGGATTATTTTCAATTTTATCTTATATTTGGTCCTTAAAAACTGATCTTTATCTTACATTAGGTCTATAACAAATTCAACTTGCTTTTTGTAGGTATATATAAAAAAGTCATGTTTGGAATACAGAGGTTTGAGTACATTAAGTTAGAATGATTTTTAATATGCAAAACAGTAAGTCATATGACAGCCACAGTTGATATAAAGTCATGACACATATCATAACTATATTTTCAACATAATTTTGTGTTTTATGATGTAAAATTGGTAAGTTTTTGGGAAGAGTATGTAACAACTTCAAAATATTCATTCACTCAGAAGGGAACAAAATCAGTCAAACGAGCCCCCACTGGACCAGAACCCACAGTATATTCATTCACCAGTACTGCTCGTGAAAATGAGACATGCATCAATAAACATGACAAACTGTGGAACCTCTAGTAGGAGGAACAGGTAAAGGATTGTAGAATGATAAATGTAGAACAGGAACTGGGGATTGCAAGGACCTAGGGTGTGACAAACGAGTAACCATAAATGAAAGGATCGAATATTGCCTCACGAATTCCACACACACGGCTCCAAAGTTTCAGTAATATTCCCAAAATTGGACTGTTGGAGAAAAGGAGCCATCCGCAAATCCCAAAGTTAAGTGGACAGTAAACAAACCTGGAACAAGACAGCATCCCTTCCAAGAAGATCCCAACAAAAAACAAACCACATATGAAGAGCTAGAGCCAAGAAGGACAATCATGACAACATAAAGGTATTGAGGGAGAAGGTATCCCCTGAAAATCCCTCAGGAGATCAGTGGAGTGCCTCAGAAAAAAGGTGCATGGTGTACAAGTACCATAGGAGAGTCATAAGGGTAAGATGAAGGTGGGTAAACTGGGCCTGGGATAATGGACAGGATTGTCAGGGTCAGCCCCTCATACTGGTAGTAGTGATTCTAACTGCTGAGAATCAAGAAAGGGGTAAATTGCCTGATGGTAAGCCAAGGTAAATTGATCTGTGGCTCATAGAGGATGAGGCATACTAGCAACAGCTCACAACTGAGAAACAAAATGCTGAGAATGAACCCTGACATCAGGAGAAGGAGGAAAAACAATTTACTGGGAGGAAAGAACAGGATTATAAGAAATCTGGAAAATGGTTATTAAGAAACAAACCTGAGAAATCATGTCTAAAAAGGTTGAATTAGGCCTAACAGATTCTGCAGGAGAGGCACGGGAAGGCACAGCATAATCAGAAAAAGGAAAAAGGGTGTCAAAATCCTCACCATCATAAGAAGGTTCGACAGGTTCAGGAGGAAGTCGAGCACTATCAGAAGAAGGTTGATTCAGATAATGTTTAATCTCCTGATGAATTAAGGACGAAAATTCCTCAGTCGAGTTCCCCAACCTGAAGCCTGTGTAATTGTACTGATAGCAGGTTGTATAATCTCCAAAGTGGTAACATTAACTTTGGTATTCATCATAAAATGATGAAAATTTGAAAATTATTCAAATAAAAAGAAGAACCAAGGTAAGTTAAAACTGTAAAAAATAAAACAGTAGTAAGATATAAATGGTCTTTCCACTTTGTATGTATATATAATATTAACAAGAAAAATGCATGATAAGAGCACAATCAAAACATCTCTTGACTACAGCACTGCCTAACGAGAAGTGATAGTTCAGTAGAATTGAATAGAGGGAGTCACATGTGTCAGGAGTTCGTGTCGCACTCTTATCGGTGGAGGGTTGTAGCATGATGATTTGCAAGTGAGACACAGTTAAACCACATAATCATAGGATACTTGAGAGTGCAAGACTTGTGGCATGTAAAAAAATGTTTTCATATAGAGGGCAGCACTGAATGAGAATAGCTTTTCATCTGAATGAAGGTATTATACAGTATCGAAATATCATATTTCTACAAGTCTAAAATGATTCAATGAAACCAAATGTAACAATATGATTCTGGATCTAAATATCACATTATTATAAAAAATAAAAGAGTTCTCACTATATGATTTATTCAAGTTATCTGTTAATCTAATATCATCTAGTCAAATATATGAGAACAACCATACCATTCCACTGTGACTGTATATTGACTATGGTTGTCACATGACTTGCTGGTTTATATATATATATATATATTAAAATTAGTTTTAATATAACCTACTCAACCCTCTGTAGAAAAACATTTCTACTTGTTTGAATTAAAGTTATCCTTTACTCTAATATAATCAAATCAATCATAGCAACAAGAATTCTGGAACCAAATCCTGAGGAGTAATAAAAAACAATAAGCCCTCCAAGAAAGATTATGATGACTGCATTACTCAGGAATATAGATTATATTCTCAATAACTTACCGTTTGGAAGTTTTCTGGACTGTCACCATGTGTACGTTTTACATGAACTTTGAGATTACCCTTTTGCGTGAAGCCCATTGGACACAAAGGACACTTAAATGGCCTTTCCCCTGTATGTTTAATCATATGTATATGCAGGGCATTCTTCTGGTTAAAAGCTTTTTTGCACTTTTCACACACAAATGGTCTTTCTCCTGTATGAATCCTTTGGTGGCGTTGTAGCTGGCTGGGTTTAGCAAAGGCCTTCTCACACTGCTCACATTGGTGAGGAGTGACCCTAGTTCTGTTAGCTTGAGGATTATGAGTCAGCCTATGATCCTTAAGATGGCTAGCTCGTTTAAAAGGTTTCTGACACTCAGGGCACACGTGAGTCCGCTCAGGGTCGTCCTCAGTAGGACTGATGTTGAGAAGTTGAACACCTCCAGCAACAAGACTGGAACTGTCGGTTAAGCTAACTAATGTTTCACCTATGTTAACACCACTGTCTGTAACATTTACCTCATTAGCAAGGTTCAACTCAGCTGTCCGAGATATTTCTTCATCATCTTCCTCAAGATCAATCTCACTAGTCTCACCAATTTCCTGATCTTCATTTCCACTGTTGTCAGCAACAGATGAAGCCCCAAGAGATATGTCATTTCTCGTCAAGCCCCCACTACTGGAAACTGACATAGAGGTGTTACATTGATCTGTTGTGAGACACTGTTCCTGAGACACAAAGCTAGTCATAGGCTGAATTATGACATTAGGGTTCACTGTGATAGTTCCCGATGCAGTAGGATCAGTTAATAATGTTGCGTCAGCTGCTGAATCAGAAACACCAAGTGACTGGGTCAATAAGTGTGGACTGATGGCAATGTTTACATTACCTTGTTGTTGCAGCTGCTGAAAAAGACTAGCATCTATTTGTACAGTCTGAGACAGCAAAGCTGGATCGAGTCCAGTGATCTGTATGCTTTGGTGACCTAAAATGTTTGGAGTTAGCTGTAACTGAATACCGTCAACCCCTTGGACAACCTCTGCATTCATTCCAACAGCAAGGTTCCCCAGGTCTTCTGTGGATAGGCTTATGTTTGTGGGATGTTCATCTTGTTGGTTGGTTTCTGGCATGTTGGTGGAAAGCAGGTACGTAGACAACTCATTATCATCTCCAGTTTCTACAGCTTTCTGTCTACGATGGTTTTGAACTTTAAAGTGACTAGCAATGTGACTCTTCCTATGTCCTGACGTTCGAAAACGCAGCTCACAGTGGGGACACTGGAATGGCTTTGCTCCTATGTATCAAGCAATAAAAAAAATAATTAAAACTATGAAATACATAGAAATATAATACAATCAAGTACTAAATAAATACCAAGATTTGCTTTTAACTCTCCTAAAATTACATTTCCAAAACTGAATATTTTTGAAAGTGCAAGCATATTATTGTGTGTAGTAATCTGTAAATGTTCAAAACTTCATAAACCAATAACAACACTACTGATCCAGTATTCAGAATATCATGAAAACTACAACAACATTACTCACACCAATGTTCAGAACATCATGAATCCTATAACAACAGTACTAACACTCCACAGACTAGCACAAACATCAATGCCTTAGCAACAACAGAAATTGAATAGACATATTAATCATCTACCAGGAAGGCCACATAATGAGATTTGATACATAAGTATTCATGTGAATAAATCAAATATATCATCATTGTTCTGAACAGTAACAGAGCATCAAGAACACGTTTTGGTACTGGAATAATACACTTTTACATATTCTGTACAACAGAGCATCAAAAACACATGTTGGTACTGGAATAATACACTTCTACATATTCTGTACAACAGAACATCAAAAACACGTGTTGGTACTGGAATAATACACTCCTACATATTCTGTACAACAGAACATCAAAAACACATGTTGGTACTGGAATAATACACTCCTACATATTCTGTACAACAG
>NW_013667838.1:143940-145839 GCF_000517525.1 Limulus polyphemus | reverse complement strand
TTAATCCTCTAATGACTTAGTTGTACTAATGTTTACAGCTTTAACACACATCTATTACGATAAAAATTAGTCATGTAAAAATTTAGTTGTCCTGAAGTTTACAGCTTTTACACACAACTATTACCCCATAAATTAATCAGGTAAATAGTTATGAGTACTTAAGTTTACCACTTTTACACACAGTCAAGTACTAAATATATAAAATGATCCAACGACTTCTCAGTACTTAAGTTCACAACTTCTACATGCCTTTAATACAGAAATTAATAATCTAAAGGTTTTCAAGTACTGAAGTTTACCTGTATGTATTCTCATGTGAACTTTTAAACTTCCCTTTGTGGCAAAATAAGAGTTACACACATGACAACGGAAACGCTTGCCACCCTGATGGGTCTTCATGTGACTGTCAAGTGTAGACTTTACAGTAAAACTTCTGCCACACAAGCCACAGCAGAAAGGTTTTTCTCCAGTATGAGTGCGAATATGACGTATGAGATCACTGAGTTTTTTAAAGCTTTTTGGGCAGTCTTTACACTGATTTTGATACTTGGGGAGATTTTTCAGCACTTCATTCTTATCCTAAAAACGAAAAAGAATTCTATTTCTATTTACCTGTTGGTCATAAACAACTGAAGTGGACTAAAGAAAACACCAAACTGTTTAACAACCACATGATACAGTATCAAATTTCAAACATAATCTGAGACAATTTCATCAAGCCTACATTATTAGTGGAAACACGGACAAATATAAAAACTTCTTATTTATTAAAAACAAAATGTTATTATAATGCTTAAAATGGGTGGAGTTTCCTAGAACCAGTATAACACAGTGACAAGTGGTAAAACAAAGGATACATTGGGCTTCACATATATTTTTAGAGAGCACTGTTTATTGATATTTTTCGAAAAAGTTTCATAAAAACCTAAACGATTAAAAATTATTAAATTATACAACTTTTTTCATGTAGAGAGTAGACACTAGGAAATTTGTACATAGTTTCATATTATTTGGTTAAGTAATTTTGCTATGAGAATGTAGAAGAATGGATGCACTTAAAACTCCCCCACCTCCCAATCATTACAAACTTTCAACTACCAAATGCAAACTTATGATTTCACCCTAAAAGACATTTTTACTGGCCTTGATTTCACTGATGCGGTTCTTCTCAGCTGCAGATGCGACAAAAACTTTTTCCGAGACAGAATTCAATTCATCAGGGTTTTGCTGGGCCACAGCTTCAACTTGTTCATCTGACAATCTTATCACAGTACTGCGTGACTTCTTCACCTTCGATGGATTTTCATCCCCATCTTGGAAAATATCAGAAAAGGAAATCTAAAGCATGTAACTTCATAAAATAATTTTGATTAACAACAAAATTTTCTTAGATTACACTTACTGGAAAAAAACAACATCTACTTCTTGCAACTAGCAGGTGTAATAATAAAATGTTTATTTAAATTTTTTTATCTAAAATTCTGGAGTGTAGTATATCTTCTTCAAAACCATGGTTAAATAAATACCTTTATCTCCTAAAAATACCACAAAAACAGAAAATTATGTTTCCAATATGTATCTATTATAATGACAATTAGTTAAAAAATGAGGTTTATTGATGTATAATCAACTCCTTAACTTTCTTAAGAGTAATTTTTAATTTTCTAAAATTCTTTAAAAATGTTCACTTACAATATTTCATCACTATAAGGTGTTTCAATATCTTTAACTCAAATACATGACTAACGAGGGCTGAATGTCAACCAAGATGGATGTGAAATTACGACTCTTCAACAGTAGATGAAAGTCACTATTTGTACATCAACAAAACCATACTTTCTGCACCTTTTGTGGAGCTACAGTATATATATATATATACCAGAAAACCATAGTTTCTGT
>NW_013667838.1:123265-142979 GCF_000517525.1 Limulus polyphemus | reverse complement strand
TTTCTGCACCTTTTGTGGAGCTACAGTATATATATATACCAGAAAACCATAGTTTCTGTTTCGTGTGAATCCAAAGTAAAAAAGGAAAGCTACCATTATATGAACTAAAACGTATAAACCACTGACAGTAAAATAATACATTTTTAAATGTGTCTACATATGTTCATATTTGCTGCACCACAATCATACCTCTAAGATTCATATTATACTCTAAAACTATAGCTTTACCTTCTGTGTCCACTTGGTGAATCTTTAAATGCTTTCGTAGAGGGCCTGGAGTGACAAAGGTCACTGAACAGTATGGACAGCGATGAGAATGACCATCACTGTGAACAGTCATGTGTCGGGTAAGAGATCCGTTAGTGGTGAACGCTGCATTACAAACATCACATTTGAAGTCCCGAACACCAGAGTGGGTTCGAATGTGGGCTTTTAGACTTCCCATGGAAGCAAACATTCCAGCACAGTGGGAACATCGGAATGGCTTCTCTCCAGTGTGACTACGGATATGTTGCTTCAGATGGCTAGACTTTTTGAAAGCTTTATTACAGTACATATAAGTGCAGCTAGAGAAATAAGAAACAATTGTCAGAAAAAATTATAGAAAAAAAAAACACTGAGAACTACAATTACAATGCAGATCTCTTTATATGACTTGTATGTACAAAAAAAATTTAAAATTATAATTTTCTTTATTTTTATAAAATGCTCTTCAATAGAAAATGTAAACATTATTTAACCTTAATATTTCCAAAAGGGGAAACAAATTTATCTAAAACATATAAGTTTAATTGTTCTTAATTTTTCTTATCAAAAAAGAACAAATATTTAAAGTAAAACGAAATAAATTTAAAAACATTACTGGCCAAAGGAGAAACTATCTATTTTTCCTTTCTTTTCAACTGGCTGTGTTTTTTTCTTATTTATATAGCAAAAACCAATTAAGTTTACATACAAAGGTGGTTGTTTCACACACGTTCTTTTGAGTTTATTCTGACCTAAGTTCAAGGACAGTTAGTGTATTGTTGTTTGTGTTCATTGATGGCTCTGTTAAGAATTTAGAAATGTTCTACTCAAATGTGTGAATCAAATACCATATGAATGTGACAAAATATAAAAAATAATCACTGAAAACAAGAATACAATAATCATTGTCAAAAAAGGAGAAAGAGAAAACTCAGCTAAATCCTGTTATATAATGGAAAAAAAGATCATATTATCCTTGCAATAAAACTTTTGAAGAAATAAATATAGGGGAATCAATAGAAATATCAAAGAATAAATATGAAACTATAAATCCAAATGATGGTCCAGGGTTACACCATACATGAAAAGCTTTTTCTACAATGGTTTAACTTTGACATCACACAAATAGAAAAAATTAAAAAAGTATTTCTTTAAGAACCCTAGTGGTTATATAATAAATAGTTCCAGTGAGTGCTTTTTTACCATCTTACTATAATGGATGTAGCATGTATGTCAGTATCTGTGTATGTAACCAAAACTACTGCACCATTTATTAAATGGCACCACAAACAAAAATCCATAAAAAATTTCACACTTTGGGTATTCAAGATTCAGACAATTAGAAAAATAACTGTGGTATGTGCAACAACCATTTCTTTATAATAGAACACAATTTTAAATAAAAGTACTCTCCTCACAACAAGAATATGCCTTTCACTAGGACTGTACGTGAGGGTTTTATTATATCTTTATTGATAAAATTTTTAAATGTACTACTGAGAAGCCAGAGTTCTTAAAAAAACTATTATTCTTTCACTAAATGGTACCACATTTAAAATATAAAAACATTACAGCTTATATCAGTAAAATTAATTTCAAAATATTGAATCTTTTTGATGCAATGAGTTGCATATGACTAAAGAGCACAATCTAAACACTTTTCCCATGCAGTACTTCCCGGAAAAAAATTATTTTTTAGAAAATTTTCACTTTTCTAAATTTTTTCAATAAGGTATTAATACTATGATTAGCAGTTACAAGCACAAACCTCTGAAGCCAGAACATGTTGGGTATTAAAAATATAGTTTTAATTCATGTTATATAATATTTCTTACTTTAGTTTGAGTTCCATTTTCCATGCACATGACAGTGGAGTTACAATGTATCGGACTTTCTGATGCAAGTTTCAAATACCATTTTTTAATTATCAGATGATACAATTGACATACAAATTTCCACAAATCTGACAACTAAAAATATAGATATTATAAGAAGAATGCATTTTGGACTTTTGTCATTGAATGTGAACAAACTATTAAGTCTTAAATGAGCTTGGAACTTGATCCACAATGAAACTATCATCTAGTTACCAATCTTTAGTTCCAACTGTAAAACTTTCTTATAGAACTATAATATTAAACTTTAGATTCAATGTAAAACCTTTATATATAACTATAACATTAGATTTTTATTTCCAATTCTAAAACTTTATTATATTAACTATAACATTTAATTTTTAAGCAAACTTATATACACTTTGCATGATAAGTTGAAAAGCTTGGTGAACAAAGGATTTTCTCAAGTTTCACATAGAAACATTGTTTCAAAACCATTTAAGACTGAAATGTTTGTTTACATTCAAAGACAAAATATCCAAAATTCAATCTTCATTTATAAACTGTCTTTTTATTTGTTGGGTTTGGTATGTCAGAAGTATCACCCAACAATTAAAAAGGCAGTATTTGGAACATGTATCAGAAAGACTGATATATCTTTTGTCATGTGCAGTAAGAATGTGATTTTCCTATATGAATAGGATATTTCTAACTTTTGTCAGTGATCAAGGACTAAATATTAAGGAAAAACATATGATGTTGAACGTGGGCCTGAATAACTTCAAAAGAATATGCAGAACATATATTAATATTCATGTATAAGCCTAGCTGGGCTTTACCCAGTAATTGTGATTTACATTCAATTTTCTTCAGAAACCTTCAGGAATCAAGAACTAGTACTTCTAATGAGAATAATAGAATTTCAGGTAATTATATTAATAGTGTTTAAATGGCCCTTAAGTTTTAACAGAAACTGAGAAGTATTATCATACAAAAAAAAATAAACATATCCATACCATGAACTATATCACTACAATCTTTAAAAACATTATATACAAGATCTTTACCAAAACTATTACTCCATCTCTGAGATACCTAATATACAAGATCTTTATCAAAACTGTTACTCCATCTCTGAGATACCTAATATACAAGATCATTATGAGAACTATAACTCCATCTCTGAAAAACCTAATATACAAGATCTTTATCAAAACTATTATGCCATCTCTGAGATACCTAATATACAAGATCATTATGAAAACTATTACTCCATTTCTGAGATACCTAATATACAAGATCTTTATCAAAACTATTACTTCATCTCTGAAAAACCTAATATACAAAATCACTATGAAAAATACTACTCCATCTCTGAGATACCTAATATACAAGATCATTATGAAAACTATAACTCCATCTCTGAAAAACCTGATATACAAGGTCTTTATGAAAACTATTACTCCATCTCTGAAAAACCTGATATACAAGGTCTTTATGAAACTATTATGCCATCTCTGAGATACCTAATATACAAGATCATTATGAGAACTATAACTCCATCTCTGAAAAACCTAATATACAAAATCATTATCAAAACTATTATGCCATCTCTGAAAAACCTAATATACAAGATCATTATGAAAACTATTACTCCATTTCTGAGATACCTAATATACAAGATCTTTATCAAAACTATTACTTCATCTCTGAAAAACCTAATATACCAGGTCTTTATGAAAACTATTACTCCATCTCTGAAAAACCTAATACACAAGATCATTATGAAAAGTATAACTCTATCTCTGAAAAACCTAATATACAAGATCATTATCAAAACTATTACTCCATCTCTGAAAAACCTAATATACAAAATCATTATCAAAACTATTATGCCATCTCTGAGATACCTAATATACAAGATCATTATGAGAACTATTACTATATCTCTGAGATACCTAATATACAAGATCATTATGAGAACTATTACTCCATCTCTGAAAAACCTAATATACAAGATCATTATGAAAACTATTACTCCATCTCTGAAAAACCTAATACACAAGATCATTATGAAAAATATAACTCCATCTCTGAAAAACCTAATATACAAGATCATTATGAAAACTATTACTCCATCTCTGAAAAACCTAATACAAAAGATCATTATGAAAACTATAACTCCATCTCTGAAAAACCTGATATACAAGGTCTTTATGAAAACTATTACTCCATCTCTGAAAAACCTGATACACAAGATCATTATGAAAACTGTAACTCCATCTCTGAAAAACCTAATACACAAGATCATTATGAAAACTATTACTCCATCTCTGAAAAACCTAATATACAAGATCATTATGAAAACTATTACTCCATCTCTGAAAACCTCATGTATTTACCGAAACCCTCTAGATCCATCCTTGGAGTTAGCTTCTGTTCCACCTCCTTCAGAAACAACTTCATTATCTAAGGTGGCAGGATCCAGTGACAACAGACTTGGGTCATTTGTACTTGTAGGTTCCTCAGAGTCTTCTTGGTTAACAGCATCTGACAACACACTTACCATGCTTGTGGTAGCCAGAGGCTCTGGGCCTAGAGCCGAGGCTGTAGTAACAAAGCTGGTGCCTAGAGCTCCAACATCAAGAGCATCAGTCTAATGGTGAGAAACAATATGTTGTATATATTATTTCTTGTAGGTCACTATGATCAATCCTAATCATACTGTATTTATTACTTCTATTAGGTCACTATAATCACTCTTATCCATGCTGCATTTATTAATTACAGTAGGTCACTCTTAAACACTGTGTATTCATTACCTCCAGTAGGTCACTCTAATCAATCTTAACCATGCTGTATTCATTACTTCTAGTAGGTCACTCTAATCAATCTTAACCATGTTGTATTTATTACTTACGGTAGGTCACCTTAATTAATCTTAACCATGCTGTATTTATTACTTCTATTAGGTCACTATAATCAATCTTAACCATGCTGTATTTGTTACTTCTAGTAGGTCACTATAGTCACTCTTAACCATGCTGTATTTATTACTTATAGTAGGTCACTCTAACTAATCTTAACCATGCTGTATATATTATTTCTAGTAGGTCACTCTAACCAATCTTAACCATGCTGTATGTATTACTTCTAGTAGGTCACTCTAGTCCCTCTTGACCATGGTGTATATATTATTTCGAGTAGGTCACTCTAACCAATCTTAACTATGTTGTATTTATTAACCATTATTATTAACCATGCTACATTTATTAATTATAGTAGGTCACTTTAGTCACTCTTAACCATGCTGTATTTATTACTTCTAGGTCACTCTAATCACACTTAACCATGCTGTATGTATTACTTCTAGGTCACTCTAATCACACTTAACCATGCTGTATTTACTGTTTCTAGCATGTGGCTGTGGCTCTTTCATTGTATCAAAGTTTAGTAATGATATATGATACAGTTAAAATGTGGTTCATTTGGTGTATTTAACTAGTACAAACATGATACAGTTAAAATGTGGCTCATTTGGTATATTTAACTAGTATAAACATGATACAGTTAAAATGTGGCTCATTTGGTATATTTAACTAGTACAAACATGATACAGTTAAAATGGGGTTCATTTGGTATGTTAGTACAAACATGATACAGTTAAAATGTGGCTCATTTGGTATATTTAACTAGTACAAACATGATACAGTTAAAATGTGGTTCATTTGGTATATTTAACTAGTACAAACACAATACAGTTAAAATGTGGCTCATTTGGTATATTTAACTGGTACAAACATGATAAAGTTAAAATGTGGCTCATTTGGTATATTTAACTAGTACAAACATGATACAGTTAAAATGTGGCTCATTTGGTATATTTAACTAGTACAAACATGATACAGTTAAAATGTGGCTCATTTGGTATGTCTAACTAGTACAAACATGATACAGTTAAAATGTGGATCATTTTGTATGTTAGTACAAACATGATACAGTTAAAATGTGGATCATTTGGTATGTTAGTACAAACACAATACAGTTAAAATGTGGCTCATTTGGTATATTTAACTAGTACAAACTCGATACAGTTAAAATGTAGATCATTTTGTATGTTAGTACAAACATGATACAGTTAAAATGTGGATCATTTGGTATGTTAGTACAAACACAATACAGTTAAAATGTGGCTCATTTGGTATATTTAACTAGTACAAACTCGATACAGTTAAAATGTGTGTTCATTTGGTATATTTAACTAGTACAAACACAATACAGTTAAAATGTGGATCATTTGGTATGTTAGTACAAACATGATACAGTTAAAATGTGGCTCATTTGGTATATTTAACTAGTACAAACATGATACAGTTAAAATGTGGATCATTTGGTATATTTAACTAGTACAAACATAATACAGTTAAAATGTGGTTCATTTGGTATATTAGTACAAACACAATACAGTTAAAATGTGGCTCATTTGGTATATTTAACTAGTACAAACATGATACAGTTAAAATGTGGATCATTTGGTATATTTAACTAGTACAAACATGATACAGTTAAAATGTAGTTCATTTGATATATTTAACTAGTACAAACACAATACGGTTAAAATGTGGCTCATTTGGTATATTTAACTAGTACAAACACAATACAGTTAAAATGTGGCTCATTTGGTATATTTAACTAGTACAAACATGATACAGTTAAAATGTAGTTCATTTGGTATGTTAGTACAAATATGATACAGTTAAAATGTGGTTCATTTGGTATATTTAACTAGTACAAACTCGATACAGTTAAAATGTGGATCATTTGGTATATTTAACTAGTACAAACATGATACAGTTAAAATGTAGTTCATTTGGTATATTTAACTGGTACAAATACAATACAGTTAAAATGTGGTTCATTTGATATATTCAACTAGTACAAACATGATTTGATACATTGCTGTTTGTTATACTATTGCTACATTTATAAGATATAGAATAAAAGTTGTTCCAAGTACCTGCAATGAAAACTGATTTTGTGTAAAACCAGTGGTAGAGAGTTCCCCAAATGTTTGAGAGAAGAGGGAATTCTGAGCTTGGTCTAATCCTGGAGTCTGTGAACGGTCCAGGTCAGTTGTTGTTAAGCCTTGTTGATTTTCAAAAACCTGTTAGATTATATTCTAGTGAAACTGATGTGGATTTTTTTGTTATTATATGAAAAATATAATAACGTAGTAGAGTAAGATACATACATTGAGACAGGTATATTGTTAGTAAAAAGTTTTCAAAGTATATACTATACTGCAACATAGCACACATAAAGTACTAAAATAAAATACCTAAATCTGTATATAAAATTAAACATGTTAAAAACAGACTACTTACACTATATATTATACAAAGGATACACAAAAACATTATGCAGTAAACTCTCTTTTATAAATGTAATTATAACTTATATCATATTTTCTGGCTCTTGATACAAATTACAGCTTTCATAATCCTTCCAGAAGAAAAGTTATCTTGTAGTGAATTTTATACTCATAAACAAATTATGAATTTATCTCCATCATTATCAGTCAACATATAATCACAGGCCCCACCCATGTGGTCCTTGGCCAGTGTTAATTAATAGCAATACAAGTATATGAGGTTCACAGTGAGTCTGAAGCCAGCAACTAAATCACAAACAACAGAGAATAAATGTGGGACTTGCAGGAATTACAGTACAATACTTAAACAAAAGGAACACATGCAATAGTTTGAATTGTTAACAAAATGCTAGTAGGTTAAATCTTTAGTTCAGTTGGTAGAGGACCTCTCAAATATTCATGAGGTCCCAGGTTCGATCCCATGATGAAAAAATTAGATTATAATAAGGTAAACTAGCACCCAGAGTGGGGTTGTATGTCACCTGGCATGCTGGATGAAATCAATCAGTTTCAATCCTCTGTCTAGAACAAATGTTGGGCTACACATTCAACTGTATTGAACTGACATTACAAGTAAGAGAGTATTGATGAATGAATCAACAACTCAGTAAGAAACTTAGAGATCAACAGTGAACTCCTAAAGTTGACCAAACTGTAGTGAACTGATTACAAGTATGTGAGTAATGATGAAAGAATCAACAAATCAAACAAATCAAAAGGAAGTATTCGAAATCATATAAACAGACAGGATTAATCAAGAAGTTTCACTGTTAGATACAGCTTGTATTATTCTGTACATTCTACATGATTCATCTACAAGTTTCATTGGTAATTACAGCTTGTATTATTCTGTACATTCTACAAGATCCATCTATAAGTTTCATTAGTAGATACAGCTTGTATTATTCTGTACATTCTATATGATCCATCTAGAACTTTCACAAGTAGACACAGCTTGTATTATTCTATATCATACTGCCTACTTTTTACAATAATTTACAAGAAAGATTTAAAAAAAGGCTTAAAAGGATACAAAAACTCCTTAAATCACTTTTTTTACATGTAATTGATACTAACATATACTAGTTACTACTGTGTAAATGTAGTCTGACCATTTATCATACACCAACTAGCTTTGTCTTCATTTCAAAGCACGTACCTGTGTAAAGTCGTGAACTTCAAGTGGTACTTCAGGAGCTAGAGATTGTTGTATCAGACCAGCTGCTGTTTGGCCTTCAGCTGTAGTGATTGTTGTCAGGTTACTGACATTTGTTGTTATAACGCCATGCCCCTCTTCTGTACACTCTAATCCACCTCCATTTTCTGACACCACAGCCAGTGTGACAGCAGAGATATCTCCTTGTGCAAGCTCTTGTCGGTGAATCTTCATATGCTTTCTACAGTTTACAGATGTTTTAAAAGTCTTCTGACAATAGGGACACATGAAAGGTCTCACATCACTGTGAATGCACATGTGACGTTTCAGGGATCCATTGGTTGTGAAAGTTGCATTACATATCTCACATCTGAAAGCCTTCACCCCAGAATGGGATCTTATGTGGTACTTTAAAACTCCACTGGACACAAAGGATCGCTTACACTGTAAACATTTGTATGGTTTTTCCCCGGTATGTGACCGGATGTGCTGCTTCAAGTGGCTTGACTTTTTGAAACCTCTTGTGCACACTTCACATTTATAAGGCCTATCAACTGAGTTTCCTTCTGGTTCTGAATAGGCCCTAGAGGGTTGTTGGATAAACCCACTGTCTGTAATGAAAATGGGTTCTTGTAATGGAATGTCTTGAAATTGATCAGTGGTTTTTGACTGGGTTTTAGACACACGCCTAGATTTTCGTTGAGAGCTAGTTCTAAAATGGGATAGTATGTGACTCTTCCTGTGACCAGATGTTCGAAACTTTTTGTGACAGTGTGGACAATTGAATGGTTTAGCTCCTGTATGTAATCTCAAGTGAACTCTCAAGCTGCCAGCTGTAGCAAAGTAATTGTCACATACCTCACATAAAAACTCCTTCACACCTGTATGTGTACGAAGATGAGCAGTAAGTGTACTTTTTACAGCAAAGGCACGGAAGCAATGACTACATTTATAAGGTTTTTCTTGGGTATGAATACGAATGTGTCTCACAAGATCACTGGGCTTTTTAAATTCTTTACTACAATACATGCACTGATGCCATCGCACTCCTCCTACCTTGCGAATTACGTGTTTTTTTAAGATTCCGGTAGCCGTATCAGCCACACTCATTACAAGAGCCATGCATCTTTTTGAGCTACTTACTTCACCATCCTCATTTATTTTGTCTTTGGCCTCATTTGTTTTCTTTGTTTCCTGCTCACCAGATGTCACTGCAGTACCATCACTTTTTAAACCAATCACTGCTACACCACTGTCTTCCAATGCTTGCTGCAAGATGTCAGCACTCACTTTACTGTTCTGAGCAATCTCTTGGATTTGCTGATGAGTGTGTTCACGATCACTGTTGGTTTGTCGAGACAGCTCTAGCAGCTGTAGGATAACCTTATCTACATCTCTTCTCTCTGGTTCCTCTTGATCTTCCTTAGAGTTTTCTTTTTCAGAAAGGAGACTTTCACTGTAAGTAACTTCACCAGAATGCATTCTGCTCATGTGGGCATTCAGGCTGCCAAGTTTTCGAAAAACACAGCTACATTCGTCACACTGATACAGTGATGTTCCTTCATCTTTGGAGAACGTGTGTACTCGCTGAATGTGAGCTCTCAAATTCCCTCGCTGAGAAAAAGCTGCTGGGCAAAATTCGCAATGGTATGGTCGTTCTCCACTGTGTTTTGTCATGTGGATCTGAAGTGCTCCTTTCTGATTAAAAGCTTTATCACACTTGTCACATTTATATGGTCTTTCTCCTGCAGATAAAAGCATCAAACAAGTCTGAAAGACTAGGTGTCTTTGTAAAAAATGTTTAATAATTAAACAATGAAACAATCAGAATAACCAGACACCCAGACACTTTTGTTAACTTTTAAAACTATGAATAAAAAATGTTGCCTAATAAACAACAAGTGTCATAATAACCTGACCTTTGTGATAAAACTGTTTAATAAACAAACAATAAAACAGTCAGAGTAGCATTTGTTAAAACTTATTAATAAACAAATAATAAAACAGTCAGAGTAACCTCAAACATTTGTTAAAACTGTTTAATAACCAAAAAATAAACCAGTCACAATAACCTGACATCTTGGTTAAAGCTGTTTAATAGACAAACAATAAACATGTCTGAGTAACCTAACACCTTTGTAATAATAACTTATACTCATTTCTAAACATAAAACAAGGAAATTAAACATAATACAAACTATATTTTATTACAAGTTACAGCTTTTACAGTAAGATTTGTATTTGAAACAGGTACAACATTTTGATAACTGGTGCAATCATTCTCAAAATGAAACTATAATACAAACTAGTTTGTAAACATGAAACAAGACATTCAAACACAATACAACTAGTATAGATTGTACATGTTCACTGATAATGTAATAATAACTAATATCGATATCTTTGCACTTAGTGTAGATTGTGTGTATACATTCATTAAATGTAATGATCAGTAACATTTCTATTCACACAGTTAATTTGGGTTTATAACCACTCTTGCCTGTACCAGTCATTTTGTGACATGTTTCTTAGCCCAATTTGATTTTATTGTGATATTTTATGAATTAGATAAATAGATTTTGTGTATTGAATGAAATTAAGTGAGTTTTGATCCATGTCTTATTTACAAACTAGTGTATATTATGTTTGTCTTGTCTTGTGTTTATAAACTAGTTTTTATTTTGTTTACATATCTTGTTGTATTTTTAAAAGCTAGTTTTTATTTTGCTTGTGTCTAGTTTGTGGTATATTTAATGTCTTGTTTTATGTTTACAACTAGTTTGTAGTATATTTAATGTCTTATGTTATGTTTATAAACTAGCTTGTATTCTGTTTACTTGTCTTGTTTTATATTTACAAATTAGTTTGCATTATATTTAAACATCTTATTTTATGTTTACAAACTAGTTGTATTGTGTTTGAATGTCTTGTATTATGTTTAAACATCTTGTTTTGTGTTTACAAACTAGTTGTATTGTGTTTGAATGTCTTGTATTATGTTTAAACATCTTGTTTTGTGTTTACAAACTACCTGTGTGGATATGGATATTACTGACCACTACATGATGAGTGAACACATATAATCTATATTACCTGTGTGGATATGGATATTACTGACCATTACATGATGAGTGAACACATATAATCTATATTACCTGTGTGGATATGGATATTACTGACCACTACATGATGAGTGAACACATATAATCTATATTACCTGTGTGGATACGAATATGCCTCACCAGCTGACTCGGTTTCTGGAACAGCTTACTACAAGTATGACATTTATGTGGAAACATGGAGCGGTCTATGTTTCTTTTATAGTTCCGGTGAGCTAATGACGCTCTAAGAAATAACAAAACTTACAAATCTGTTTGACTAAAACATATCTAGTGACAGACAATATATTTCAGTAAAGAATTATAAGAGCCACTTACGAGTCCTATGGAAAATGCATGAAGTATTGGAAAGATATGGCTGAATTAAACTTATTTACATTGAAACTAGTAGCATATATTATTGTAACAATGTTAAGTGTATTTATTGTTAAGTGCAAAAATAGGAAAATCAATTCAAGTAACCATTTTAATAGTTTAATAAAAATATACTGTCCAAATTAAATATGCATACAATAATGCAACAGAGACAAACTGTACATACATTTGGATTCACAAAACAACTGTTCCCACTAAACAATACAGTATAATGTTCTAGATAATATATTACTATATTTAAATTAAATGTGCTTAGAATACTACGATAGAGAAAGTTTCTAAAAACATTTGAATTAACAAAAATGTTGTATGCTATTACATGAAAGTTTATCTGTGATCAGATTATAAGGGTGTCACTTGTTACAAACATTCACTTGCACATGATACAAGTTCCTATAATAGACTTGTTTCTTGCACTTAACAGATAGTTTGCTTATATTAAATTAAAACAACCACTTATTACAAAGATTTGGTCATCACTATTGATCCATGCATGCAGACTATATACAGTTTTCCTTAAAGAAACATAACCTGAATATAGTTTTAATATCTTCTTACTTGATTTTGTAATGTATCTTCATATGGTCCCTCAAATTCGATGCTCTGTTAAACTTCTGGGTACAGTGTTTACAGCAGTACACCCGGTCTTCAACTTCTTCCTTGTGATGTTTGGTATGTTGGTCCAACTGCATCTGTCAAAATCAATAATATACCTTCTTAACACAATCATATGAAAATAAAATGGAAGTGACACTATGTGAAAATAAACAATATATTTTAACACTGTAATACAAAGACAAACAGAAGTGCCTCTCTACATGAAAAGAAACAATATATTTTAACATTGTAATACGAAGACAAACAGAAGTGCCTCTCTACAAGAAAAGAAACAATATATTTTAACACTGTAATACGAAGACAAACAGAAGTGCCTCTCTACATGAATACGAAGACAAACAGAAGTGACTCTCTACATGAAAAGAAACAATATATTTTAACACTGTAATACGAAGACAAACAGAAGTGCCTCTCTACATGAATACGAAGACAAACAGAAGTGACTCTCTACATGAAAAGAAACAATATATTTTAACATTGTAATACGAAGACAAACAGAAGTGCTTCTCTACATGAAAAGAAACATTATATTTTAACACTGTAATACGAAGACAAACAGAAGTGACTCTCTACATGAAAAGAAACAATATATTTTAACATTGTAATACGAAGACAAACAGAAGTGACACTATATGAAAAGAAACATATTTTAACACTGTAATATGAAGACAAACAGAAGTAACTCTCTACATGAAGAGAAACAATATATTTTAACACTGTAATACGAAGACAAACAAAAGTGACACTATAAAACTATATATTTTAACACTAATATGAAGACAAACAGAAGTGACAATGTACATAAAAAAAAACAATACAATGGCGTCACACAGTAAAACAAACAAACTGAACTCAACCTATATAAAAAGTACAAATATGCCTTCTTAACACAATAAAATAGAAGTGAAATTGTACATGAAAAGAAATAACACATTTTAACACAATAATATGAAGGTAAACAAAAGTAAAACTATGTGAAAAGCAATAATACACCTTAACACAATAATACAAACATAAACTGAAGTGAAACTACTTGAGAAGCAACAACATACACTTTGAATATAATATTGAGGTAAACAAAAGTAAAACAGTAACGTTTTATTCAAGATAAGCTTAACATGAAAACCACAGGACAATGTATAGTGCAAATTCAATTTTGTTTAATGTAGAAAACTAAATATACAGTAGCAAAAATTAAACTAGTCGTGAATATTTCCTATTATTTTATTAACTTACTTATTAATAAATACAATTATAATTTTAAATATGGTAATCATAAGCCAAACAATAATGCATACAAACCTGTGTACTAAATTCATCTCCACATTCAGAACAAATAAGGTTTTCTTCCTTCTCATGAAGCATGACATGAGCTTTAAGACTAGCCACTCGAGAGAACTTCTTTCCACACTCTGGACATGTTGGGTCAGAGGTGCAGTGGGTAGCCTGATGAAGTTGCAGATTGCTCTCGATATTAAAAGATGCATCACACTGATCACATCGGTGGGGTTTGTCCTCAGCATGCTTTTTTAAATGTCTTTGTAATCTATTCCATTTGGGAAACTCCTTATCACATTTTTCACACTTGAATGGACCCTTTTTAAAATTAGACAGGATTTTAATTTTTCATAAAACTATACACTTCTGTAGTCTTTCAGTAAAGACATGCAAACAATATATCATGATACACATGATGTTCAGTCCTCTGAAGATGTAGCATTATACTTATACAGGACAGTGACAAAATACAGAAACAAAGCTGAAACCTTTCCAATCATGGATAAAAAGGTTATCATATACAAAATTGATCTTATCACCCAAAAACTTTAACAGTGAAGTTATCATTATGAGTTTCTATTTTATGATTTATACAATAGTTAGAAATGTATATTAAATTAACTACATTAATTACTACGTTAATTTTTAGTTCTAATACATGTAGGTAACTTGTTTTGACCATAAGTTAATGATAATTAAAATAAAAGAATCAATCAGATCTGAAATTCATGTCAAGAAGTTAGAAGATAGTTCTTCTAAAGATACTTGAAGTCTAACATATACATGTTATTTTTGTGAATAATTAATATGTCTACTTCTTTAAGTCTAGCATATGCATGTTATTTTTTGAATAATTAACCTGTCTACTTCTTTAAGTGTAACATATGCATGTTATTTTTTTGAATAATTAATCTGTCTACTTCTTTAAGTCTAACATATGCATGTTATTTTTGTGAATAATTAATCTGTCTACTTCTTTAAGTCTAACATATGCATGTTATTTTTTGAATAATTAACCTGTCTACTTCTTTAAGTCTAACATATGCATGTTATTTTTTGAATAACTAATCTGTCTACTTCTTTAAGTCTAACATATGCATGTTATTTTTATGAATAATTAACCTGTCTACTTCTTTATGTCTAAAATATGCATGTTATTTTTGTGCATAATTAATCTGTCTACTTCTTTAAGTGCTATCCAGGCAGAGCCATGAATAGTTTTAGGCAGCAGAAGAAATTGTTGGTTATCAAGAAATTTTAAGCATCCATTTATTGCTAAGTTACTTTTTGTATCTGCAAATGCACAAGTATGCACAACAAATGCCCAATATCTTCTGGGTTTTTCCTACATCAGGCAAATACTTCCACATAAAGGAAACCTAGAATTTAGTAGGTCAGACAGTTTCTGATTTGCATCTAAGTGGTCATGAGCATAAATACCAATTCAAGGACACATATGGATAAGTTGTGATTTATTTTAGATCTAGGACTAAATCTTTTGCTTGAATTGCATAAATCCTAGAACAATGCAATAAAAGTAAGCCTTTCATATACTTTAGCAATGATATCAAACAGACTGCTTAAATCTCTAGCTTCTAAGTCTTGATCAATATTACTAAGACCTATATCTAGGCCTTCTGATAGTAACAGGCAATAATACACCTGTATTGTTTTATTGCTACTATATGTTAGTCTAGATCTAGGCCTAAGTACATTGTCTAATGCAAGTAATAATGATAATTACACACACACACATACATACATTATATTTATGGGTGTGTGTGTATTCAAATCCTGGTCAGACAAAGGATTATTTGACAACTTAGTAAATACCACCCACATGATTTCTAAGCTAATACACAACATGAGAAAAATAAATCCTGTATTTATAATAGTTATGGACTATGAAATCATAATACATGATTTGATAACATGACTTTTCATTATATTGAAAGTACACTCCCTTTCAAACTCACCAGAAAGGAAAATGTTGTCTTATCTAGTATGGAACAAATGCTAGAGTATTTTTATGTGCCAAAATTGATTTTTGAAAAGATTTTACAATGGGCATATATTAATTTCCTGCCCTGGTAACTGAACCATAACAAATATTACCTTTCCAATTGGAGGTCTAATTTCCTCCATTTCAAGAGCAACTTGCTTAGGGTATTTATTTCCAGACTGACAATCAACAGTTGCCCTAACAGTGTCAGAGACATCTGGATCTGGTTCTGTTTCTTCTAAAACATCAGTGGAGTTTGTTATTGCTTCTTCATGAGTTGTAAACTGCAGCATTCCTCCTCCATCAAACACAGGATGTGCCACCCCTTGATTTAATAATGCAACCTGACTAGGATCTAGGAAGATTCCAGTCCCATCTGCATTTGTAGCAATGATCAGTCCATGGGTTCCTGCAGCTCCTAGTATTGTACCATCCCTGAGAATGGGTAGGTTAATTAGAGTCTGCGGTGCTCCCACAGAAGTAAGAACTGGCACTGTCACCACAGGCAAGCTCTCACCTGTAGAAAACACAGAACTGTCGTCTGCAGCATTTTCAACCATGGAAATCTCTGGAATGTTATTGACAATACTTGCTTCCATTCCTGTGCTTCTGAAATAGAAAAGTTAAGCCTATACTAAATTTTACTTTATAGTAAAAGTTAGTTACTTCTGACTTAACAGGAGATAAAGGTTCGAAAAGAAATTTCTCTCTTAAGAACAGTAAAACTTGAACAATAGTTTACACAATTTTAATGTGAGTTTTTAACTATGATTATTTTATAATTTTATTGAAAGTAAATATATAGATGTGCAGGAGTAGATCCTGAGGGAGGGTTTGCCCCCCTTTTCCAATTCAAAAACAAAATTGAAGGAAATGGCAAAACATTGAATAAAAATAAAGAAGAAGAAAAAAAAGAGATGCAAGTATTAGAAATATAATATTTAATTGTTTTCTGGGGTCAGATATTCCTGGATGGAAAAGGGGTCTGGCCCATCTGTGATGTGTGAAATGTTGAAGATAGTCATAAAGGATCTTTTCTTCTCAAATTTTATGATCAATTAAAAACCCACCATCAGTACTTGAAGGTGCCCTTTACATTGGTAGGACTATCAAGTATTCCATCACTCTCTCAGCACTTGTTATAAGTGCTATTAAGTGTTATAAGTGTTATTATGTATAATGACTGATAAAAGTCAGGAAAGGAAGGTGTCAGGAATCGACTTGAAAAAATGTCTTCAACATCTCAGACTCTCCAATATCCATTCTTCTGGACCTCCCCTTAGAATATCTTGGATCCACCCATAATGGTATGGGTTACATTTATATGGTTTGGAGTTTGATGGCAAAAGTTTGGGAAGAAACCAAAATGGGCTTTGACAGCCACTGTTACTATGGAAGCAAATTTAAAATGGAATTACCAGCTGTTCTTCCAGCTAGTAGCTGGGCAGACACTCAGACCAAGGAACTAGTAACCAATAACAACTGAACACAAGCGTAACAATAACATCACCTCATCTAAATCAAAAGTCAAAATGGTGTTACAACCCATGCTTTTGAAGCTATGATACCACCAAATTTATTTAGGTGATTTCACAATACAGGCAAATATTGTTTTAAGTGCTAGAATTGATCACCAACTGAAAATATAAGTGTCTATATTTGTAGGTGTGTTTATCCATACTTGATCACACAAGTGACAAGTAAAAATAAGTAACAACACATGCCATTATGTATATCATGTTGGTATATAAAAACAACACATTATGTATATCATGTTGGTATAAAAAAACAACACATTATGTATATCATGTTGGTATATAAAAACAACACATTATATATATCATGTTGGTATATAAAAACAACACATGCCATTATGTATATCATGTTGGTATATAAAAACAACACATGCCATTATGTATATCATGTTGGTATATAAAAACAACACATGCCATTATTTATATCATGTTGGTATATTCTTATACCTGATTATAACTTGATAACCGAGTCACCATAAGATTTACACGAGTAGCTACACATCCATTCTTAAACTTGGCTAGAACTTAAGAATCCAGTAACTGTACAATTTATACAAGAAGCTATAAGTCCTTTGTTCTATGTAGCTAAAACTTAAGAAACTAGTACGTACAACATATATACAAGTAGTTTGAAGTCTTTAGTAGTTTGAGTTGTTATAAAATGACTTACTAGCAAGCAGTTGTGGGTTAGTCCTTTAGTTCAGTTGGTTAAGTACTTGCCTCGTATATGACAGGTCTTCGGTTCAAATCACATAAGAAAAATATATATATACTGTGAAAATATCAATTACAATAAGTCCACTTTTACAGCTGGTTATGAGTTAGAGACAGCTATAATTTATTGTTATACCTGATGTATAAACTTAAGAATCTAGTAGATAAAAATTCACTTATATAACACAGTTACAACTTAATAGCCTGGTTAATCACAACCTGTATACATCTAGGACAAAATTCACTGGTATACAATTCATGTTTAAGCTTATTTAATTTGTTACTTTTACTGTTATACATATATTATTGTCAACTATTTTAATACATCATTAGAATTCAATAGCACTTGAAATTTTTTTCTTTGATCAAACAAAGTACTCCTGTATATATATAGATAGATAGATACAAAACACATCGATATGTTAAATGAACACTCCCCAATATTCTAACCAAACATACAACAATATGCTAACCAAACACAAAACAATGCTAACCGGACACACACATACACCAATATTCTAACCAAACACATACCAAATTGCTAACCAGACAAGACACACACCAATATTCTAACCAAACACATACCAAATTGCTAACCAGACAAGACACACACCAATATTATAACCAAACACATACCAATTTGCTAACTAGACACACACACACATACACCAATATTATAACCAAACACATACCAAATTGCTAACTAGACACACACACACCAATATTCTAACCAAACACATACCAAATTGCTAACTAGACACACACACACACACACCAATATTCTAACCAAACACATACCAATTTGCTAACTATACACACACACACACCAATATTTTCACCAAACACATATCAAATTTTCTTACCATACATACACACTAAAATAATAAATAGAAACACTAACCAGAAACAACCAATATATTAACCAAACATATACCAATATCCTATGTTAGAGAGAGCCATACACAAACACTAATATGCTAACCATAGAAACAACATACTATTGTAAGCTGTATTTTAAATATTTGTTTATTTGCTAGAAGGACATTACAACTAGATAGGCATAGATCATGTGGAAAATTCTACTGCATCAGTTTTCTAGTATATTAGATGGTAGATTTAAGAAAAGAGCTCGGCAAAACTTTGAAGAGATAACTAAGAAGATAGAGAATTGTTTCTAGCTGTTAGAGTTAATCAATCACTTTAAACTCAGAAATGTTTCACAAATTCTGAGAAAAAAAATTTACCATCTAGTACAACTCACAAAGATTGTGTGCAGAGTTTTAAAGATTTCCTTGTTCATGCAACAGTGCCTTACACTCCACCACAGAATAGGTGTCATCCAAGAAATAAAGCTCGTCTAACTTCCAAGTTCATAAAAGCTACCGACCCTTTTCCATCAAATATA
>NW_013667838.1:119969-122206 GCF_000517525.1 Limulus polyphemus | reverse complement strand
CACGTGGGGAATAAAACGCGCCTGATTTAAATGTCACACCTGAACGCTCACATCCTTTTAATAATGTTTGAAATTATGAACATTGCTCAACATCATGAAAATTAAACCTTATTTTCAATAAGCAATCCTGAAAAATATTTGGGGGTGCTTAACTTTTTTCCAGGTGTATATTTAAGAGTATTAAAGCAATTCATTGCACAACACTATTTAGCTCATAAAGTGTAAAAAAATGTAATCACCAGTATATAGGACAAACCCAAATGACTTGGAGATCGTTTCAACAATCATGAATCTTCTATTAACATCAAAAAAGGCCTCTCTGTTGCCCAACAATTCAAGTATTCAACCATCATTATATTAATGATTTGATTTTTACTGACATTGAAACCGATTTCACAACTAAAGCTGATACACAAATAAAGGATGTCAATTGTATTGTCACTTTAAATACTGTTCAACCTTGTGGAATAAGTCTAGTTCCCAAAATCAGTGACCTTCAGCCATCAGTTAGTTCTGTGACAGAAAAATAAACAAAAATTAAAGTTTTTTCTCTTTTCATGTGTGGTGTGTATTCTATATTTTTATCCCTAATCTTTCTCCATACTTATTATTTATTTGTGATAATTTTCCACATTTTTATCTTTTTAGTTCTATATACTTAACATTTCCTTTTTAATCAATGTTCATATAACATGTTTATTTTACTTTATCAATATTCAATATGGCTTCACTCAACACTTTTTTTAAAAACAAAACCTCTCTAATCCTTTTAAATCCAACATTCTAATTTACTGTTCTATTGTACAATGGAAATGCTTCACACGTGCAACAGTAATTTTGAAAGCATTGAAAAGTAATCAAAACACTTCTGCATTGTCAAGGTGGTCTGTCATGACATCACTCCAAGTTTTTTTACTGTCATGACGTCACTCCACATTTTTTTACACTTAGCTATACTTGTTCACCTTTTGAAAGAGCTGGGCTTATTAAGTATTGTATTTCAGTCAACAAGTTTTAGTTTTTAGTGAAGTATTGGGATCTGTGTTAGCTGTCACACATATTCAGTTACACAAGCAAGTTGATTTTTACATCAGTGTAAAACAGTTAGTGGCTGTAAATGTATCCCTACAACTTATTAAATGTAAATGCTTGTAGAAATGCAATGAGAAATAAACTAATTTGTTTTCATTTACATGGACTGGAATTTTAATTATTTTCATCTGATAATTCCAAAGAACTCTCCTAACCAATAAACAGTGTTACTACAATACAAACCAGAAACACACACAAACCAACATGATAACCAAACACCAAAATACTAACCAGTCACACCAATATACTGATCAGACACACACACCCCAAAATACTAACCAGTCACACACAAACCAATACGATAACCAAACACAACATACTAGCCACTCAGACCAATATACTAACCAGACATACACACCCCAATATGATAACCAAACATCAACATACTAATCAGATACACACCCCAATATGATAACCAAACACCAACATACTAGCCACTCACACCAATATACTAACCAGACATACACACCCCAATATTATAACCAAACACCAACATACTAGCCACTCACACCAATATACTAACCAGACATACACACCCCAATATGATAACCAAACACCAACATACTAGCCACTCACACCAATATACTAACCAGACATACACACCCCAATATGATTGTTGCCTTACAAATCTTTTGATATTCTTTGAAAAGGTTATTGTTTATGTAGATGAGGGTAAGGGTGTATATTTGTTGTATCTGGAATTTCAGAAAGCATTTGACAAGGTGCACATAAAAGGCTTGGAAAAAATTATCTCTGTATGTGTGGGGGATAAGTTAACTAATTGAATAGAAGAATGGCTGGATGGAAGAAAGCAGAAGGTTGTTACAAATGGAGTTCAGTCAAACTGGATTAATGTCACAAGTGGGGTACCTCAGGGCTCAGTCTTAGAACCTTTGCTATTTTTGATTTACATCGATGACATAGATGAAGGAATAGTCAGTAAGTTACTTAAATATGCAGATGATATTAAGGTCTTGGGTGTTGCTAGTTGTGAAGAGGATGCTGCTGATTTACAAAAGAATTTAGTGAGTTTGGCAAATAAATGGCAGATGGGTTCTATTTATAATAAATTCAAGATAATGCATGTGGGGTATCATAATTTGAATTATAAGTATAATTTTAATGGGAAGAACCTTAACAGTGTT
>NW_013667838.1:118314-119959 GCF_000517525.1 Limulus polyphemus | reverse complement strand
AATTGAATAGAAGAATGGCTATATGGAAGAAAGCAGAAGGTTGTTACAAATGGAGTTCAGCCAAACTGGATTAATGTCACAAGTGGGGTACCTCAGGGATCAGTCTTAGGACCTTTGCTCTTTTTGGTTTACATCAATGACATAGATGAAGGAATAGTCAGTAAGTTACTTAAATATGCAGATGATATTAAGGTCTTGGGTGTTGCTAGTTGTGAAGAGGATGCTGCTGATTTACAAAAGGATTTAGATTGTTTAGTGAGTTTGGCAAATAAATGGCAGATGGATTCTATTTATAATAAATTCAAGATAATGCATGTGGGTTATCATAATTTGAATTATAAGTATAATTTAAATGGGAATAACCTTAACAGTGTTATGAAGGAAAGGGATCTTGGTGTAATATTCAATCAGTCTCTAAAGCCATCCAAGCAATGTACTGTTACTAGTTGTAGGGCAAATGGGATTTTAAGTTGTATCTTCAGCAATATTGAATACAAGTCTAAAGAGGTTATAACATCATTGTATAAGTCACTGGTTAGACCACATTTAGAATACTGTGTTTAGCTTTGGGCTCCTTACCTTAGGAAAGACATTGAATTGTTAAAAAGGGTTCAGAAAAAGGTTACTAGAATGATGCCTGGGATGGAGGGGTTGTCATACAAGGAAAGGATGATATCTCTCAATTTGTTTTCACTTGAAAAAAGGAGTGCTAGGGGATCTGATTGAGGTGTTTAAGATTGTAAAGGGAATTGATAGTGTTGATGCATCATCTGTTTTTCATATTTAACAGTGTGCATAGTAGGACTAGGGAACACAAATATAAATTTGGCATGATAGGAGTCATCTTCAGCTAAGACAGTTTCATTTTGCTAACAGGGTGGTTGGCCATTGGAATGAGTTGCCTTCGGATGTTGTAGAGGAAGTAAACTTAAGTGAGTTTAAGAAAAAGCTTGATAAGTATATGAATGATAAGGGCTAGCTTTAAGATTTTTTTTATTATTGTTTTAATTTTGTTTAGAAAATGGGACAGCCGAGATGGACCAATAGGTCCCATGTTGTCCCAAAATATTATGTTATGTTATAACCAAACACCAAAATACTAACCACACACACCAATATAATAACCCAACACCAACAAACTAACCACTCACACCAATATACTAATCAGACACATACACACACCAATATAATAACCCAACACTAACAAACTAACCACTCACACCAATATAGTAATCATACACACCAATTTGATAACTAAACACCAATGTACTAACTACTCACATCAATATACAACCAGAAACACACTCACCAATATTATAACCAAACATTAATATAATAACCACTAAAACTAATACACTAATAAGACACATACACACACACACACCAACATACTAACCACTCACACCAATATACTAATCAGACACACACACACCAATGTGATAACCAAACACCAATGTACTAACCACTCACACTAATATGCTAATCTCACACACACACACACACCAATATAATAACCCAACACCAACAAACTAACCACTCACACCAATATACTAATCAGACACATACACACACCAATATAATAACCCAACACGAACAAACTAACCACTCACACCAATATACTAATCAGACACATACACACACCAAT
>NW_013667838.1:102781-117730 GCF_000517525.1 Limulus polyphemus | reverse complement strand
TCAGACACACACACAAACACCAATGTACTAACCACTCACACTAATATGCTAATCTCACACACACACAGGTTAGTATGTTGGTGTGTGTGTGTGTATGTGTCTTATTGTATATTAGTTTTAGTGGTTATTATATTAATGTTTGGTTATAATATTGGTGAGTGTGTTTCTGGTTGTATATTGATGTGAGTAGTTAGTACATTGGTGTTTAGTTATCAAATTGGTGTGTATGATTACTATATTGGTGTGAGTGGTTAGTTTGTTCGTGTTGGGTTATTATATTGGTGTATGTGTGTGTCTGATTAGTATATTGGTGTGAGTGATTAGTTTGTTGGTGTTGGGTTATTATATTGGTGTGTGACTCACACCAATATACTAATTAGACACACACACACCAATGTGATAACCAAACACCAATGTACTAACCACTCACACTAATATACTAATCAGACACACACATACACCAATATAATAACCCAACATAAACAAACTAACCACTCACACCAATATAGTAATCATACACACACAAATCAATGTGATAACCAAACACCAATGTACTAACCACTCACACTAATATACTAATCAGACACACACACACACAACAATATGCTAAACGAACACAAAAATACTAACCACTCACACCAGTATATTAATAAGAAACACACACAACAATATGCTAACCAAACACACAAACCACTCACACCAATATACTAATCAGACACAAACACAACAATATGCTAACCAAACACACAAACCACTCACACCAATATACTAATCAGACACAAACACAACAATATGCTAACCAAACACCAATATAATAACCACTAACATCACTATACTAATCAAACACACACTGCCCAATGTGATAACCAAAAACGAATGTACTAACCAGACACACACACACCAATATACTAATCAGACACACACACACCAATATTTTAACCAAACACTAATATAATAACCACTAAAACTAATATACTAATAACACATATACACACAACATGCTAACCGAACACCAACACACTAACCACTCACACCAATATACTAATCAGACATATATATATATATCCTAAAACAATCCCCCCCTACTATAGAATTTTATACTTTATGAAAGGGTTCATGCCCTGTTTTTGAAATTATTGGAATCCACTGTTTGACAAAAATTTGTCAACACCAAATTTGGAGCAAATACTTTTCAAACCATGTAGTTTACTATATTGAAAACTTGAGATGGTTTTTTCCTTGTTCTCAAAGTAATAGTCTGAAAATTGACTAAGTTATAAAGTGAATATGCCTAAATTCTATTTCACATAATATACTGATAATTGCTGTTCAATTTCAATGAGTACTTAAAACTTAATTGAGGTTAATTCTAGAATAAAGCTGAATATTATCTACTTGAGCTACAGAAGATTGATGAAGTTCTAAAGTCAGTTTTAATGGTCTAACCAACAAGTTATTGGTCTGAAATGTCTGAGCATCTTTAAATCTGGTCAATGATCTCCTGTTTTTTTCAGAAACTTGTCAATCTTTTTTATATCAATCTCCTGCAAATGGTATTGATGTCCAGTTGCCGTTACAGGTGCATTTATTGTGCAAAATATATGTGTGTTTGCAGTACAAAACAAGTATCCTCGCTCCTTGGCCACAAATAGGATCTGGCTGCATAATTCGAATGCATGAATATCACAAGAATATCCCTATTTTCAATGTCAACTTCATCAACAAGTCCAACCCAGTATTTCTCATCATAGCTGCAAAGAACAAAGTTGGACTCTTTTATCTCTTCAGAAGGAATTTGGTCAATGTTTTTCCCTAAAATCAGGTCAAATGTAAGTGTAAACTCCTCATCAGAAGAGACATGCTTCACACCAATGATGCTATTTGATAGTGGTATAAATTGATGGAACTTCAAGTTCCAGGCAATATGTTACTTTGCTCAATATCTTTCTTTCAGATATTCCCACACCTCAGTCATCTAATCTTGTGAAACTAAGAATGTTATTACCCCCTTTAATTTCATCTCTGCAAAACTCAAAAACTTCCCATGCTGACAAGATTTTGTTTAATAAGAGTCTTTGAAGACTGACCCTTACAGTTAAGAATTTAAATGTTCCTTCAAGCCCATCACAAGGCGATTTACCATGTGACGTGTCAAAAAATTTCCAAATACAATTTACTCCAAAATCACTCTGATGAAGACATAAATTTATTTTTTTTTGCAGTTTTTATATTGTCCCACACAACCATCACTAAAATAGTGCACCATCTTAACCTTACCATTTATCTCCTTCTTGATGTAGTTGATGGTTTGGCTTATGACTCTATAAACAAAGTCTATGTCATGAGTCAAGTCGCCTGAAACAAAACAAAGGGAAACATCCTTCAGTTCACCTCCTGTTCTGTGATACAAGAAGATAGGATGCAGAGTGCATGATTGTTGATTCCAATGTTAACTTTGCACCTTGTCTCGGACAAAATATTTTTAATTTTTGGCAAAGTCACCCAATCTCAATGCATCATCATCGTACAACTCTTTGCATTTCTTAAGAAATCTCATTTGTGCTTTAGCAACAAAAGAGTGCACTGTTATATAATCTAACTTGTCAATTAGTTGGTTGAGACAGCAATTAATTGCGACATTGCAACTGTCGTCCATTGTTGAAACCTTATCTCCTTCTCATAAAAATCATCTCTTTCCCCACTTCCAGCTCCATCATTATCATTATCGGAAAGTTTTTCTTTGATATAAGCTCTCAAATTTTGATTACCTGGACATCTGTCACACAGATGAAGCATACAACCTTTCTTATCTCGGTTACAATCATATCAACGAGTTCACAGTAGGAATTTGTCTAATGTTCTGATGCATGGTGCAGATGCAAACTGAATGTGTCCCAAAAGAGCCAACAAGTACACACCATTTTGGCTTGAGGCTACAAAGTTTTGAAAATACTATGTTTAAATTGGGATTTTTTTCTTTAAATGCTTGTAAAGCTTTCTAAGTCCACATAGGAGAAGTCGTTTTTGCATATGGACATTCCTCCAAAGGCTTACAAAGTCCTTTTTGCCCAGCATCTGTAGACTATACTCATCATCACAACAGAATGCTGTAATCATTTTTTCAGTTTCTTTCGACACTGCTTTCCCCAGTTTCCTTTCTCCGCAGCTAATTTCCTGGCCTTCCGAGCCATATATCCTGAAACATTAAAAATTTCACGAGATTGAACCAAGAAGGTGGCACCATTGTCAATATTTGAATTTTTCTGGCCCAGTTTGAAACTTTCAATTTCTCATTCATCAAGAAAATCAGTGAGTCTAGATCCTTGTTTTTCTGTTCCATTATGGCAATATTTTGTCCAGAAGTTCCTCCCTGTACTTCCAAAGATTCTGAGGGAACTTGAATGAAATCAGCAACTTGATTACTTATCATTGATTTTCGCTCTTCTAACTTTTTCTCTACTTGCTTTAGTTTTCACTTCCTGTAGAATATTTCTGAATAAGATGTCACTGAGTGAAGCTTAATGGAACTAACATCCATCTCAATTAATGATGAATCCAAACTTTCCTTGTTTGAATCAAAAGAATAGTCACATTCAAAATCAGGTTGTGTAGTTAGTATCATCTTTTTCTTCTGAGGAAAAATGTTTTTTTCTATTTCAGACAATCATTGATGCTAACATGACACAAAGGGCATAACTTTCGTCCAGGTATGATGTATTTGTTAGTAGCTCCAGCATTAGTTGCCAGTTCCAAGCTTATTTCCCTCAAGGAAGACTTCACAGCTTTCTTGTGCTTCTTAAATGGATTGCAGCACTTCCTTTGAAGTTGAACATACATCAATAATACTTTTTGTTCATGATGTAAACATATTGTTTATAATTTAGTCAATTGTCAGAGGACTATTACTTTGGAACAAGGAAAAATACCATCTCAGGTTTTTAATATAGTAAACTACATGGTTTGAAGAGTATTTGCTCCAAATTTGGTGTTGATAAGTTTTGTCAAACAGTGGATTCCAATAATTTCAAAAAACAGGGCACTAACCCTTTCATAAAGTATAAAATTCTATAGTAGGGGGGATTAAAAGATAATTGGGGGGATTGTTTTAGGATACAAGTAAAAGCCGATTCCATATTTAGATTACTTATACTTGAATTAGGGGGAGGGAACATCTTGGTCCAATTTCAATAAAATTGGGTAAAATTATGAAAATAATTACAATAGCATAGGGTATTTGTGAAATGGCCACCATGAGCAATTTTTGACCAAATTTGGCTAAAATTAAAATATTTCTGTTTCTGGAAGGAGAAAGAATTTTGTAGAAAAAATGTGCAGGTATACTTAACCCATAGCTAGGTACCATTAGTTGAAGAACTAGCCAATTCTGAGATGTTGGGTGTCAAAATGGTTTTTTGTTTGGTGATTTGACATGGAATGACCCAGTTCAAGATTAAAAGTATTAACTGGTGAAAACAATGTTGGAAGACTGAAAGTATTAACTGGTGAAAACAATGTTGGAAGACTGAAAGTATTAACTGGTGAAAACAATGTTGGAAGACTGAAAGTATTAACTGGTGAAAACAATGTTGGAAGACTAAAAGTATTAACTGGTGAAAAAAATGTTGGAAGACTGAAAGTATTAACTGGTGAAAAAAAATGTTAGAAAATTGAAAATACTAGCTGGTGAAAACAATGTTGGAAGATTGAAAATACTAGCTGGTGAAAACAATGTTGGATGATTGGCAGTGCTAGGAGGTGAAAATGGTATTGATATCATTTCACCACCTAGTACTATTGATTTTCCAATATCACTATAGCTTTAATTAGGCCCTAATTTAAGCATAACAAAGTGTATGGCATAATACTGAGATACTCAGCAAATTAATTTAAAACAAAAAAATGTATAACTCATTCAGTGATTAAACTCTTATTATATAAATCATAATATTAGAAACTGTCAATGTATATTTTCAGCTGTGAGAACACTCGCATTGCAGACGTTATTCATCCAAAAATGAACAACTAAATAATATTAATATTTTTATAATCAGGAAATAGAAGTTGCTTTAGATAACACAATAAAAAATATTTATTGTTTATTAGTATTTTATTAACAAAACATGTGACATAACATTTAAGAACAAGTGACCTGCTGGTCAATCAAGGAGGCCATCCCAACCATTAAACTAAAAATAAAAAAATAAGAGCCTGTCCTTCTCATTCACATTTTTTTCAAGCCTTTCCATTTACTGCATCTACTACATATGAAAGCAACCCATTCCAGAGGTCAACTGTCCTGTTAGAAAAATGTGTCACCTGAAGCAAAACTGCCATAAGTTAGATTTGTGTCTCTTATAAAGTCCTACCCTTTTCACTATATCAAATAAGAATATGCATTGATGATATCAATTCCTTTAACAGCCTTAAAAACCTCAATCAGATCCCCCTCTAGCTCTTACTTTTTTCAAGAGAAACTAATTTCAGAGATCTTTACCACCTCATACGACCTTTCCATACAAGATATCATATCCTAATAACCCTCCTCTGAATCCTTTTAAACAATTCAATGTCCTTCCTAAAGTAAGGAGCCCAAAGACTGAACACAATACTCCAAATGTGGTCTAAACAGTGACCTGTACAATGAAAACATAACCTCTTTAGACTTGTATTCAATATTTCTGTAGATACAACTAAAATCATATTTGCCCTCCAATAGCAACACCACACTGCTTGGATGGCTTTAGAGACTTATCAGCTATTACACCAAGATCCCTTCCCTTCATAACACTATTAAGGTTATTCCCATCAAAATTTATTCATAATTCAAATTGTGATAACTCACATGCATGACCTAACATTTATTATAGTTAAAAGCCATTTACTATTTATTTGCCTAACATACCAAATGATCTAAATCCTTTTGTAAAGTGGCATTTTCCTCACAGCCAGCAACACCCAAGGCCATAATATCATCAGCAAATTTAAGTAATTTATTGACCATCCCTTCAACTATGTCACTATGTGACATAAATCCAGTTTAAATTTACTCTATTTATAACCACCCTCTGCATTCTTCATCCAGCCACCTTTCTATCCAAGAAGTCAAACTATCACCACACCTATTAAGAATCTTTTTTAACAAGCACCTTCCTTCTGAAAAATCAGATATACCAAATGTACACCCTACATCTACATAAACATCAGTCTCTTTGAAGAATATCAAAACAGTACTTCATAAAACTAGATAAATTTCCACAGGACCATGCAGGCTGCAACAGTTGTTCAAATTTCTTAAAAAAATGTTTCACTGGACCACATACCATATGTACATGTAACATGTGTGGTGATGTATATCTTAAATTGTTAACACTGAAAGGTAACATCAGTTCTTAAACATATTTATGCTGTTGTTCTGTACAGCACAATCTTCACACTGGTTTGATACATTTCTATATATAGTCTTTTCTGCGTTACAAAAAGTTGTTAATTTTTGCCACCTGATAAGGAGGATGAATTAAAGAAAGCAATTAAAAATAAAAAGCAACCAAATCTTATAAAATTTCAGTCATTAAATATGAGCTCAACTACACCTGACATTCTGTTCAAGATTTTTCATAATTACACTTCTAAATTTAAAAATTCTTGATTTTTGTATGTCTTATCATAATACATTTTTTGTGTACTTTAAAAGGTTTTTCAAATAACATTGCCTGATCCCAGAAAAACACAATCTTTTTTGGGTTTTTTCAATGTGGATTTAGGAAACTATTTTGGATCATGGCATGTAATATTTCTCTGAAAACTTAATTTTCACTTCTCATCAAGAGCAGTCATAAAAGCACTTTATATGGAAAGTAATATATTTATAAATGTTCATTGTCAATGAGATAATTTGTAAATAATTATTTTTTTCACAACCTGCTGTACTGTTTTTCTTGAAAACATAACATTATTATTGAGTATTAATATTAGTAACAGCAACTGATATGGAATCAACTATCATTTTTATTTTTCACAAACTTAATTACATCGTAAAATGGAAAATATTTTAAATACAACAATAATTTTTAAAACTTGAAAAATCTCTATTTATATTTATTTTTTATCAACACTTAAACATACATTCGATATCTATAGCACGGAACCTCACGTTACCGTTAGGCTTAAGCAATAACATTTTTTTGTTGTTCTTGGTAATTCTACTTCTACTACCAAACGTCAATGTATAATTTGAGTTATTTTTGATATACATATTAGTACAACCTTAAACATTTAAAACCTTGAAATTGCTACGTACAGTTGTTTCGTATAAGCCACAATGCATTTTAAAAGTTCCTAGCTCAACTTGTTTAGTTGTTATTCATCTTACGCTTTTCACCGTGCGTTTTTGAGAATCCAATTATTTTAAAAACACCTCTACGATACCGATGTGTGTACTAATAGTATTACTATAATTGTACTACAATGCTAGCGACATAGTATTATATTACTATTATCCCAGAATTTAGATAGCTTTGTAAAACTGTGCTTAGTATTACACCAAAACTAATGTTTATCATCATTCCTCTTAATTCTAGCATATCTAAGACCATAGTAGATCTGATCTTTGAGCACACTTGGAAAAAAGAAATGGATAAGTTTTATTAATGTAATTACTAAAAAATATTCGCTTGCGATAAAATAACTCATCCATCTAACACATCCTATACATCTAACGTGTAGTTGTATGATATATTATGCTGAAGTGAATCCTCTATCTGAGAAGCGTATCATTCCGCCCAACTCACATCATTTCATCAGGTAGGCCTACGCGTAATCTTGGTAACTATAGCTCGTCTTATTATTCATCCGCTGGTGTTTAATGGCGGTACAATCAGATACTGTTCAAAAAGGACAAGTAAAAATTGCAAAAACAAATACCTGAATTGAAATATGTATTTATATAGTTACCTTAAATGACGATCCAAGTGTATGAGACGATATTTTCATTTAGATCAAGGAGGCTAACAAAGTATGAAATTTGTCTAAAATGGCGGGTGTTAATGCATGACGTCATTTGAAAGTCATTGCAAGCTCCCGGATGTGAAACACACACATACATACACACACACACACACGTACATACAAGGTTAAGAACATTTCCAATAGGCGGCGAAACGAGTATTTTAACCAGAATTTTTTCTTATTAACACATATGTATTGTGAAAGAAAAACCAGTTTTTCGGCTACAGTGTTTTCAGTAAAATACAAGAATGATTAATGTTTAATTAGGAATTTAAAAAGTGTAGTAAAACATATGTATATAAAAATATATACTAGTTTTGGTTAATATTTCGTGTCATTTTCGCGTTCTCTCAATGAGCTTTAGAAAAGCAGATGAGGATAAAAAAAAAAGACATGCATATAAATAACAGTTCTATGCGATTAGTCAATGTTAATATGAATAAGTATGTTTTGTTTGTCATACTAAAAATAATATTTAAAGTTGTTACATTACAAAACATGATTCGTAGGTTCTGGTAAGTGAACCTAGTTAGCAATTCTTTACATTAGTGTAGAGTGCAAAATCAATAAATACAAATTAATAAAATATTAGTTTAAAAATCACAATTAGTATTTTGGTGTATCTTCGTATAGGCTTTATTGTTATTACAGATAAAATATACCCGAATCAGTACTTTAGGTCTAATTCGATCATATTACGACAATATATTCCCATACTCCTAAATTTTTTGAATGCTACGTTTTTACTAAATTTTGAAATTCCTATTATACAATCAATTATATTTGTTTTACAAAAAGTACCAAACGAAGAAACACATTTTCGTGATCCACATGTGACTATTAAAGAAGTTCAACTTGTGATATCGAATCATGTTCTCCCGAGTATTGAAAAATATGGTGTGCAGGCATACAGTGCGTTTTCTACCTTCTTACTTTAAAGTATAAAACTTCAGATATTTTTCGTTTATTTTAAGCCTATACAGTTTTCGTATAACACGTGGTCTAAAAAAGTGTTAAGTTCATTTCGATCTAGCGCTCTTTGTTCCGTTGTTATTCTCTGGAGATAATACCTGTTCTGCCAGTAAGTGATTTGTTTTAACGCTACATGTTATTGTTACGTCTCCGTTTGTTAATTAACTTTCCGTAACTTCGTTCCGACAAAACTTTAGCGACACAAGTTCTTTACTTAGTAAAACTGGTTTATTCTTTCCGAATACAACTTTACCGATACACTCAACTTCGACAATCGCGCTAAACAAACGCTATAACAACGAACGTGCTCAATAATACTTCTGACTGCAGATCAATTACTCACTATCTATACACACATTACCTTATTCTCGCGTCACGTTGTCCCCTCTTATATATACCCGCCTACCCTATCTAGTAAATACTAGAGCATTCATGAAAAAACAAGATAGTTCTAGAAAATAGAGGGCGCTACACCAGTCACGTGACCTCGATGACGCAACATTATGCACAAATTTCTACAGCGATGTCCTTTAACCTAGACCAGATTATAGTAAATAGTTATGGCCTCCTCTACGTTGAATGAAAATGACCAACTACGTGGAAAGCACTAGACGCTATGAGCAAATCCGATGTTTTCTGTTAAGTGAGAACCATTACATTTAAACTCTTTACACTTGGTCGCACCCCATTGAGACAGCAGTATCTCTGTGGACTTACAACGCTAAAAACCAGGTTTCAGTACCCGTGGTGGACACAGCACAGATCTCTGTGTAAGAGATTAAATGCTACAAACGTAATGGTATGGGCCACAAACCCAATATGTCTGCACAAAAATGATTTGGATGCCATAATATTAGACATTTGAAAAGAGTTTGTAATCCAAGTCGTGCTCAGGTTCATGAAATATGTTTACTGGGCGTGGACAAGGTCAGGGCAGAAGCAGAGCTCCAAGAAAAAATATAGTAAGCAAGACCCACATGGTACAACAAGACAAACCCAACACTCAGGAAGTTCAGGAACCAGACAAAGTTGACTATTTGGAAACACTTTTCCACACCACTAAGCCAGAGAAAGAACTCCCTGCATATGAAGTGCAAATGGAATTGGAAGGTGCCGATACCATGAATTTCAGTGTATACACAGAAGCTTCTGCAATGATTATAAGTGAAGCTGATTACTACAAAGATTTTCCGAAACTCCATTGCATGATACTCAGGTTCACTTAAAGAGTTACACTGACAACCAAGTTCTACTTGCGTACGAGACTAAGGTAAAGGTTAAGTATGACGGCAAGACTTATTATTTGTGGTTGTGGTGAAAGGAAAAAAAGTGGCGCTTTTATGCCAAAATTGGTTAAAAAAGGTAAAACTAAATTGGACTGAAATCTTAAATCTTAACAGTAAAGAGTCAAGATGTTCTCAACAAATTTCAGCCAGTTTTTATAAGCCTGCTGGTAAACAAAATTAAGTGCTTTATGGCAGAAGTGGAAATTGAAAGGGGGAAGTGTGCCAACATTCTGTAAAGCTAGGCCAGTTCCCTATGCCCTAATGGAATCTGTGAGTAAAGGATTGGGCAGATTGGGAGCCCAGTAGTATAATAAAAAGGGTCGAACACTCAAAATGGGCTGCACCCATTGTGACTGTCCTCAAAGCCGATGGCAAGATTTGTGGGGATTACAAGTTTGTTTGTTTGTTTGTAATTAAACACAAAGCTACACAATGGTCTATCTGTGCTCTGCCCACCACGGGTATCGAAACCCGGATTCTAGCATTGTAATTCTGCAGACATACCACTGTGCCACTGGGGAGCAGGAGATTATAAGATAACCGTGAACAAAGTTGTGGATGGTGATGCCTACCCTGTACCTACTGCTGAATATTTGTTTGATACCCTATCAGGGGGAACAATATTTAATAATATTCATTGTACTAATACAGATATTATATTTTATTAAAGATAAAATGGGCTTGACAAGCTTTCCTAAAATGAAATTTGCCACATATCTTCAGATAAGATAGTTGCCCCAGCCACTCTAAGGGAATAGTAAGGTAACCCAAAAGGACCAAAAACATCGCTAACAGAAAGAGTGTACTCAACTGATGGTCTAAGGCTAGCTTGCCTGTTACGAATAATTAACACTATTCTTTATTAATTGTAATTTTTATTATAGAATTCTAGCAGCTCTTCTAGTAGAGGTTATCATAATTAACATTATAAAAGGTAACTTGTAATTGTAAAGATAAGGTCATTCTGATAGCTACAAGGTAGGGCAGATTAAATTAGGGCTTTATTCATTGAATGGATATTAATTATAAAAGAATTAGTAATTCTGCAAATCAAATTAGGGCTTTAGTCGTTGAATAAAAACAAATTATAATTGAAATAGTAATTCTCTTGTACTGAATTATTGCAAGTACTTGATGACTCCAGTTTTCGTCCACTCTCTGTTGCACACAATTCACACTGAATTCACTAGCAATTATATATTTATTTTTCACACACACGCACGTATGTATATATTTAAACGTACGTATGTATATATATATTTAAGTATTTATTTATTTAGTTAAATAAATATTCCAGTGATTTCATAGTACATTTGTACAGATAATGCTCTTTTCACAATAGCTTGATTGAACTGGGATCTGCTATATCAGTTGGGTTAGGTCAGTAATGTTAAGTAGCTGCGATTTGTGAAAAAATACGTACAAATTAAAAATATAATGTTGTACTGTATTTTAATTGGCTAAAAACAATCTCAGGAAATGGGATTAGGAATATTATAGGCTGGGTTCAATTTTAGATTAGGCTTAGCCAAAGACCGTACAATATTGTAACTTTATATGTCTTGAAAGTAATAAATAAATGTATAGGTCTGAAAAATTAAGTTGTTTTGTTGTTTCTTACACATAAACTGGAAACTTGGCTACTTTATGTCCGGATGTAATATAAGTCATATCACGTCACCTCTTTAGTTCTTTAACCAGAATTTATTTTCTGTCGTTGATGTATGTTATTTCAAATGAATTGTTGACGTGGTTAGCAGGAATGGTCGATGATTTGAAACAGTGTGCTAAGACACTAGGGGGCTCTAGTTGAACTGGCGGGTGGTTGATAAAAGGACCCCTATTCTGACTGTTTGGTAATGGTACTAACCATTATTCCCTAAAGGCACATAGTTTTGGAAATGTCAAATGATATTCTCCTTGAGTAGAGCTCGTGAATCATTTGTTTGGTTCATTGTGTTGCACATTTGTTATACAAAGCCTTAATAAACAACTCTGCCTGCTAAAGAGCAGGACTTTGTTAACTTGTAAGGTATTCCATTAATTTCTACAAACATACAGTCTTTCAGTTGGAATGTGCAGTTATTTCTGGACACACCTGCATACAACCGATCACCTAGGTAAGTGAGTTGGTACATGAGGTGTTCAGCTGCCAAGATGAATTTCGGTACCATGTCACTCTACTGCATGAGCAACAGGCTACGAGCCATTGAAATGAGAATATGTATCACCCAAACTTGAAGCCTCCTTTCAATCATATGAATTTTAATAGATATCATATAGAACACGTACTCTGTACAGGAACTTCACTGTATGAGTGATCTATATGAACTAGAACTAGTAGCAACTGCAACTTGTTCTAAAACCCATCTCTTAGTTATTGGGTTAGGATTGAATTCACGTTCTACTTATTCAAGCTTTCTCAATATATATTTTAAGTATTTATTAGAAAAGTCCTGTCTCGCCAAATTGGGTGCATGCTAGTATTTTAGTAAAGGAGAAGGTGTCTACAATGCAGAAATAGATAGAATGATTTGAGAAACTATAACAAATATCAACGAGTTTTATATATTTTGGTGAAGGAACTCAAAACATTTAAATAAAGATGACATGAAATAGTCGTGCTTTGGGTCAGAGGTGGATTAAATGAGGCTTCCAAAACTGGGTACCCTGGACATTTCGAACCAGGTTTAAGAGCAGAAACGAGCTATAAGCTGAAAGGGATTGCAATTAAATACAGTGAAAAACAGAGTGCCTAGGGAAACAAAAGAACTAATTTAATATAGATTTAATCAAAAATGAAGTAATTTAAGTATGGGATGATCTTTTAGCTTCTCAATGCTCAGATTATTTGTAACAAGATCTTGAAGGTGGGAACTTAATAACTAATTTAAAGTTATTGTGGAATCCCTCTTTTTTAGGACCATAGTTCTTTAAATATGTGATTAAACCTGGTTTTTAGTTTTAGTAATTTCAAACCCTAGGAGAAAAAGCCAAAGAATTAATATTTATTTCATCTGGAAGTGTTAGAGCATAGATTAATTTGCTCAATGATATAGTGTATGCTGATTTATTTTGTTACATTAGGTTTCTGTTGTATTTGTACTTAGTTATAAAGGGTTACATCTAAAGTAGACGATTCTTTTTTTACCCAATCGTGCGACATATTGGGCTACTTTTATATTACCTGTATGGGATTTGGAGTTGTTGTTTACTCACCTTTATGTATATAGGATTTGCACAAGGTGGAAGACCCCGAAACTTGTATAATTCAGTGGCAAGTGGTGGATCTTATATTGAACTTCATATTTCTTTTTACTACTTCTATATATGTTTCCAGTACTTTCAAATCTACAATTTTTATAATTATAATGTGAAATTATCCCTGAGCAAGTTAATGAATACTAATGATCAACCTTGTCGGAGGAATGTTTTAATTTTTAATAGGCATTTCGACTTAAAGCCAGTCATAATTGAGCAATTTCAGAAAAAGACCCTAAAGTCAGAGTGGCAGTTCAATCATGCGTGCATGTTTGTAAGACGATGCTCACAACAAAAAACATTGAATCCACTGATGCATCACAGTGGCTGGTCTTGAGAGCAGAGCAGCATAACCATGAGCCTAGTATACAGTATAAAATCGAAAAGAATTAAGTTTTGATTATCGGGAAGGAAGCTCACGAGGGAGTTAATCTAACCTATATAAAAGCCTATGTGTTTCACGTCACATCACGCTTGATTTCTTGAAATAGGATGTGTCATAAAAGCCAAAATGAATTTATCCAGATAGAATAGTTCGATTACTGTCTGTCCATTACTATTTTAGTGACGGTGGTGCAAGGTGGCTATGAGAAAGGGGAGGGGGACGTGAAACCTTATAAGTGTAGTGATTGTTGGTATAATAAGCTTAAAGTAAAGATGTAGTGTGGGATCACCTAGCCTAGAGCCAAGTGCATAACGTTTATCATGAAAGTAAAAATATATCAATTCAATTTTAAACATAAATCGTTTCTGAATTAAGCTATTTTCTGTTATACCAACAACGTTTTTAATATAAAAAAGACAAACCTATTTAACCAACGGAGATTCTAAATTACGAAATCAAATATTTTACCAGTTTTGTTATCTATACACTTAATTTTATACTTCAGTGCATATACTAACAACAATATTAGGTTATACTTTTGTTGCTAAGCAACATGACATAAAAGCCATTGTTGGAACGTAGTATTAAAAAACGCACTGGCTTTTCTATATTGTTACGACAGCGGAAGTCACGTGACGCTAGTAACACGTCATGAACTTCTAGAACGTTCACGTCCCTTCCTGAAGTCTCGGGAGGTTACTAGATATGCGGTATTCTTGTATATATAAGACCGGTAAGAACTGACGGCAACAATGTAATTGAACTGCGGACAGAGAGAGACGTATTGTTGAGTCGAGCAAGTGAGTCGTTCGTTGTGAATTATAGTGTTTGTTATAGCGTGACTGTGAAAATTAAGTGTATTGCAAAGTTGTATTTAGAAAGAATAAACCAGTTTTATTTAAGAAAGAACTTGTGTCGCTAAAGTTTCATCGGAAAGAGATTATACGGGAAGTTAACTAATGACCAGAGAGTAACAAATTGGTGTAATAGAGTGGGGCTGAGAAGAAAAACAAATGGAAACGAGAAGCGGCAAATCAAACT
>NW_013667838.1:90172-101825 GCF_000517525.1 Limulus polyphemus | reverse complement strand
TGACGAGAGTAACTCTTCCTGAACTTCTAGAACGTTCACGTCCCTTCCTGAAGTCTCGGGAGGTTACTAGATATGCGATATTCTTGTATATCTTAGACCGGTAAGAACTGACGGCAACAATGTAATTGAACTGCGGACAGAGAGAGACGTATTGTTGAGTCGAGCACGTGAGTCGTTCGTTGTGAATTATAGTGTTTGTTATAGCGTGACTGTGAAAATTAAGTGTATTGCAAAGTTGTATTTAGAAAGAATAAACCAGTTTTATTTAAGAAAGAACTTGTGTCGCTAAAGTTTCATCGGAAAGAGATTATACGGGAAGTTAACTAACGACCAGAGATGTAACAATATATTAGAATGCCCCTCAGTGGGACAGCGGCATGTTTGCGAACTTACAACGATAGAAACCTGGTTTCGACACACGTGGTGAGCAGAGCACAGATAGCCCATTGTGTTGCTCTCTGCTTAACTTCAAACAAAGAAACAAATATATTAGAAGTTGTTTATCTAACTGATTTTTACCAATAATTATTCTAGGAATACGTCACGAATTCATTTCATGAATGGTCTTAATTTTGATTGGCTCACAACCGACGTTTGACAGCCTCGACTCCACTTTTCTGTCTCAGTTTTTCAGTTAGCTATGAAATGCAAGGTTAGTGTTTGGGGTGGTAGTACTTGCTCCGAAATTTTTGACGGGCTATACGCTCGTACCAATATACGTCGTAAAGAACTCATATTTTATTTGAAAAAGCTACTTTACAACATTGGCGCAACTAAAACTTATCCCGCTCCAAAATGCAACATTATAGTTTGTTTTGAGGGCTATCTGTGTTAGCCATCTCTACTTTAGTAGTGATAGGCAGCTACTCAACACCACCCACCATCAACTCTTGGGCTACTCTTTTACCAACGAATAGTGGGATTGGCCGCTTATTATAACGCCCCCCACGGCTTTCCTGAAAGGGCGATCATATTCGGTGACGGGGATTCGAACCCGCGACCCTCAGATTGTCAGTCGAGCAGTAGTGTTATGTCCCACCATTATCTCCACCACCTCACCCTTCTATAAGTAATAACCATTCCCTAAATATGATTTGAAAACTGGTATAGGAATCTTGTTTTAGTTTTGTGGCAGTTTTGTTCACATAGTTTCAAATAAGCAACAGAGTTCTTGTTAGTATCACTGGGAACTTACCAAGAAAATACCGAAGTTTCAGTAGGTTAAGTGTATATAATAGTAACTGAAATTTGGCGACTTTTCCAACGAGGTTTTTTTTTCTGACAACAATCTTATAACACTGGCTAGCAGTTTTGAATTCAAGGGGAATTTTCCCCTTTGCATCAAATTCCCCCTACAGTACATTGTTGTTCATTTTGTCGAATTTGAGGCTTGGAATATGGGACGACTTCGCTTGGTCCAGAGTCCTGTAGTTGGCGTGCTTGTTTCTAGTCTCATTAATAAAACGTAGATGTATTAAACAGAAAATATGAGTACCTCCTAACTTAAGAGAGAAAAATATTAGTTATTTTACTTTCAAAATTATTTAGATTGTGGGTTTTTATCTATCGAACCACCTTTACGTTTATTAAATTACAGTGGCTTTCGTCTCATTGGCTTTGTTTTCTTCGTTTCAATATATCATTATTCTTGGATATATATTTATTAAATCCATAATCATGAAATTATTTCATATTTTACAGCATCATAGTATTACATTAAATACATTTTTTTTTATGGTCCACTAAAACATGATGTATTTACTGGCAACAATTTAGTTTCTTACTGAGACGTCAGGTAGCGAGCGATATGACATCCATTTCCTGTTTATGGCATTATTATACATACTTTTATTAGGCCTAATACTAGTGAAACTATTAGATCTGAATATAGCTTATGGTATTGATCAATATAATTTACGAAACAGCGTATTTTGAGAAGTACCAGCAGATAATATGCTTACTTTGTACCGAAATAGACTTCTCGAACGTCGTATGTTGGTGAATCATATGAGGTTTTCTGTTGGTGAGAGGCATCTTGATAGGCCTAACTTTAAGTCTATAATATTTAAGTCCAAGCTTACTTATCGTCAGTGTATGTCGTACATTCGAGGCAAATTCATTGCTATCAATTTCAAACCTTATGATCAACTGTTGCCAAGGTATTACTCTGCATATAACGGTAGAATTATCAACGAATACGAATCCATGGCTAATAATGAATTGGATAAAAGTAGTAAGGCACCGGTTCTTGTAAGTTTAATAAGTTATTCTACTATTATTAGTAACACAACATGATTTCAGATAAACTAAACATTCAAATGGAAGAGAAATACTTCTTATAGAAACAGAAAATATATTTCGTGACGTTTTTAATTTTTTTATGATAAGTGAGAAAACCTGAAAATAATGGGTATGCAAAAACACCAAAATGGAGCATGAAACACCGAATTGGAGTACAAAAGCACTGAATCAGAGTATTTGGAATCAATATATAATTGTTTTTAACTTAAGAGGATAATGTGTTTATTCATTCACATTCAGACTGTTCATTCACTATCTGTACCAAAATTATCCAATCAATTCTCAAGTGCCAACTTTCTGTGTATGCAGGATAGTGTAAGTGTATTTAGATAAGATGCTATCCCCTATGGCAGGATTTCATCGTCGAAAAATGAAAACAAACGGAAAACACGTGAAATGATAGAAAAAACAACTAATTACAGACTAATAAAGGTTTAATCTTATTGTCAAAATTGGTATAGCCAAACATGTGGAAATATAAATGACAGTATATTTGATGACAAGAAAAACTACCACACAACACTTGAAAAAAAACATATCACTATCATGAACTTGCACTTCATCCATACTGGCTGATTGTTTTAAGGGTAACAGTATTGGATACTCAGCAGTGCTAGTGGTGACCTCTACTGATTAAATGTGAAGTTTACTCTTGTACTAGATACACCCAATTTAATCTTTTGGAATAAAGCAAAAACAATTTTTCTTGAATAATGCTACCAATGAATAAAATTTTAGTTCATGATATATGATAACAATATAAGTTCAAGGTTTTGTCATTGTAAATGCTCTGATTCCATAAGGACAAATGGATTCAAACATCACTTTTTTGTGTCGTGTGTATACAGGTTACTATAAAAACAATTGTATATTGGTTCCAAATGCTCCAATTTGATATTCTTATGAACCAGAAAAAAAGACCAAAAAAGGAATTCCTTTTTGATGTTTTTAATATTTAAAATAGAATGAGAGACATCTTAAAATATGTTTAATTTTTAAAGAATTATACTCTCTTTTTTTCCATAACAGTGTTTAGTACAGTTGAAAGTTGCTAGTTGGCTGTAAAAAATAGATAAATAAATAACAGTATCATAAACCTTGAAATCTGAAAAATATTAATGGTGTTACTTGTGTCAGTAAAGTTAAAAACAAAATTGTAAGGTTGCCAACTTTGTTGAATATTCCGGCAATTACAAGACATCAGGTTTAGTTTATTTCACTGTGGTTTGTAAATTTTCAGTTTTTATACAGAAAAATGGATAATTAGTTCTTTAACTATGTAAATAATATAATTGTTGACCACTGTTATCCTGTAACTTGTATTGTAAAAATCCTTTATTGTACACTAAGAATAATTGAAATATTAATGCCAGTATTCATAAACACAAAATAATATTTATTTGAACTTACACAAGTTATACAAAATAAATTTACACTTAAAAATTCTCAGTCCAGATTTTTACAAACCACACATCTAAACTTCAAGGAACTTTTAACTCAATAATATAATTTTGACACAATTTCAGAAATTTAACTTTGGCACAAGAGGTTAGGAAAAAGAAAATTTGGAAATTTATCACAAAAACCTACTTGATAATACAACAGCAATAATTTCACAACACTTCAAACTTATTTTTAAGTAATATCCAACTTTTTATGTTCTTGAGCATCTGACATTTATGAATTGTGAGTGTATTTTGTTTTACTTGTGAAAGTTCAAATAAATATTGTTATTAACATTTCTGTTATTCTTAGTGTAGAATAAAGAAGTTATTATAGTGTAAAGTTAAGATCTGTCTGACATTCAACCCTAGAATTACACTATACTAGACTTGTTCATAAAATTCACAGTTTTGTTATTATTATTAGCCTAACATTTACTTTAGGCTATGACTTACTTTGTTGTCTAATGAAGTGCTGGAAATTTACTTTTCAATGTTTCTGCTGAATAAATGGAAAAATGTATGTTAACATAATATTTTGGGACCTATTGGTCCATCTTGGCTGTTCCATCCTCAAAACTAAATTAAAATGAATAAAAAATTATAATGAAAAAACATTTTAAACCCAGCCCTTTTCATTCATATACTTATCAAGATCTTTCTGTAACTCATTTAAATTTACTGTCTATACAACATCTGAAGATAACCCATTCCATGTTATGTCCTCTTATGATGCTTTTGTTGTAAAAGTAGTTTAATTTACAAACTATAATGGTGAATTTAAGTAACTTGTTAGACCATTAGATGGGAACATAATGATCATGAACTGGTTAAACTGTATTGAAAATAATTATATTTTACTGATTTTTCTGTTTCAATTTTTGAACTGCAACAGTTTTAATCCATTAGCATCAAAACTTGATAAGAAAATAATTTTCTTAACTAATGTGTAATTTCTTACACAGACTGTTTTTTTTTTGTTGTTGTGTTAAAAGGTATGTAGAATATTTCTGATTTTGCTGTGTATTTATTTTTAACAAGTTTAGCAAAAACTTGGTAATAATAGTGTTTATTGAAGGTATCTGATAAGCTGGAATTTTGCTGAAATGTTATACTAGTCTAAATAAATAGAGAGATCTATTATTCTCTTCACACTATAGCATCAAGACCTGCAGTTTTTCTTTGTGAGCTACACAAGTGAAATACAGGACATTAGTTAACAAAGCATCAACACCTGCAGCTTGTCCTAATGAACTACACAAGTGAAAGATATGACACCAGTAAGACATAGCATCAAGACATGCAGCTTGTTTTAATGAGGTACACAAGTGAAATACATGACACTAATAAGACATAGCATCAAGACGTGCAGCTTGAGCTACATAAATAACATACATGACACTAATAAGACATAGCATCAAGACGTGCAGCTTGAGCTACATAAATAACATACATGACACTAATAAGACATAACATCAAGACACGCAGTTTGTCCTAATGAGCTACACAAGTGAAATACATGACACTAGTAAGACATAACATCAAGACCTGCAGCTTGTCCTAATGAGCTACATAAATAACATACATGACACTAATAAGACATAGCATCAAGACATGCAGCTTGTTTTAATGAGGTACACAAGTGAAATACATGACACTAATAAGACATAACATCAAGACCTGCAGCTTGTCCTAATGAGCTACATAAATAACATATATTACACCAGTAAGACATAGCATCAAGACATGCAGTTTGTCCTAATGAGCTACACAAGTGAAATACATGACACTAATAAGACATAGCATCAAGGCATGCAGCTTGTTCTAATGTGACACAAGTGAGTTTGATCATGAACTGATTGGATCTCAGTGACCACTATTTAGATAGGAGTAAATTTATTTATGTTATTTTGAAGTTTTTGTTGTTACAGATTTCAAGAGATATGTTATATGTAATAAACATATTTGCTAATTACATGTTTTTAATTGTTTATTGTAAGTTTTACTGGTAACATTAACTACTGTAAGGTCAACCTTTCTGGAACAATAATGCTAGTATTATAGATTAAGTTGCATGTAATTGAGAAACATTTGTTTTAACTGCACCATTGTATGTTTGTGTTCATTTTGTGAACAGAGTTAAAAAGTAGGCTTATTTTAGATTTCATTCTTTCTGTTCAAGTCAACAAAATGGAGATAGTGTAAACTGGAAATAATGTTTTGAGATAAAAAGGAAAAATTAATAATTTGCCCTACTGGATGCATGAAATGTCAATCAAGTTATTTGTTAAAACATAATTATTTGTATTTTCTTAATAAATCATAAAACTATTTTTCAGTAATAGTGTTTAATACAGGGTTTTAATGAATTACAAGATGGCCTTAGTTTTATACAAACTAGACAAGAGACAGAAGACATAAAGTGTGATTGTTTTTAATGAAGTATTTCTATTTGTCACCCAGGAAGAAGTGACAGTGGAAACATACTTCATACGAGAGGTACACCTTATAAAACAGAATTATAAAAGTTGTGTTATTTTTATTAATTAAATGCTACAAGTTATGTTAGTAAATCCATTGAAAATTTATTTGATTGGCCCAAAGATATTATTTACAGTTAATTAGATGGTTGTTGAATTTTTGTTTTCCTCAGTAGGCTAAAACAATTGAGCTATAGCCTCTTATATTATAATATTCAAAACATAGTTTGGGAGATTTATTTATTTTTAATTATTTCAGAAGACGAACCACATTAATCCAAGGCTTCAAGATCCATGTGCTGGAGTTGTTGGTTTCTTACGAAAGAACCTTAGCACAACAAAGAACAGTGCTGTGCAACCTGCATATGTTGGACCTCTGGCAAAACAAATTAGAGTTGTAAAGTTTTTCTCTATTTCCACAAGTGCCATAGGAATAGCACTGCAGCCTTTTCTATTAAAAAGTTACTTGTCTTTCAGTCCACTTGCTGGTCTTCTTATAGGGTCATTCTTTACTTGTTTTATTTTTGTTACACCTATTCTACTTCACTGGATAACAAAGCGTTATGTTGTGGAACTAAGTCTTGATCCAAGCACTCGGGTTTTTACGGCAACAGTTCTCACTCTATTGAACAGGAAAAAACACATATTGTTCACAGCTGAAGATGTTCATGTGCCAGATCTGCCTGGAGTTTTTACCAGTTTTGTTGTAAATGGAGTACCCCTGTTTGTAGACTCGCAATCTTTTGAAGACCCACAAATTTTCAAACATTTAATGGGGTATGACAAGCCCCTGGATTTTCATTTAGCAGATGACAGTGTATCAGATACAAAGCAAAAAGAAAAGAATAACTCTAGAAAATCAGACTAACCTTGTATGTTAGCAGCTTCTTAGATACCTAGACCACTCGTAAGGAAAATCAACTGGGTTTTATAAAAAAGTAGTATTTCGTAAAAATGTTTGGTGTGTTCTGGAGACACCAACACTTAGTGAAATAATTTTCAGAGGAAGAATGGGGTTATCAGTATTTTTACATTTCAATCCTAAAGCTCAATTTTTTGTGCTGAAAAATTTAATCAATAAGTTTATAACTAAAATTGTATTTGGTTAAACTACCCAAACATTAACTTGGCTTAAAGTTTTTAGTTTACACAGTGAAGAATAACATTTTAACTAGTTAGAAATAAATCCAATAATTTTCAGTCGCTCAGAAAAGCCTTAGAGAAAACCCTAGATCACAGGACTTTCTCTCCTGTTACTGGCTTTAATATTGACTTTTATTTGACTGTAGTGATAACATATAACTCATCTGTTACTTGAACTTCAAACAATATTCCAGAGCAAGTGTCTCAAGCTGTAATAAACAGTTCAAAAGTTAGGAATTGAAATAAAAAAAGATTTTGTCTAACTGACGTTGTGGTAGATGTGTGCTTCAGTGTTTATTACATAAGCTGGATGGAAAATGTTACAGCAACATATTACAAGTACATGTAAGTGAAGGACATGAACATTTTATATAGTGCAGTGGTAAAGAGCAGGACTCTAATAATTTTAATTACTAATTACTTTAGAATGTCACAGAAATAGAAATACTGCTATCTATAGACCATTAAGATTTGAAAACTTTATTTGTCAATACAGATAAGGTATTAGAACTATAGTTTTATTATGTAATTTAAATGTAAATAAGCTGTACAACTTTACACCAAGTTAAATGTAAATAAACTGTACAACTTTACACCAAGTTAAATGTAAATAAACTGTACAACTTTACACCAAGTTAAATGTAAATAAACTGTACACTTTACACCAAGTTAAATGTAAATAAACTTTACACGAAGTTAAATGTAAATAAACAGTACATGTTCACACTAAGTTAAATATAAATAAACTGTACAACTTTACACGAAGTTAAATGTAAATAAACTGTACATGTTAAGTTAAGCTTAATTGGTTTTCAAATGAAGCTTAATTAAGATCATAACAGTATGAAATTAGATGGAAAAGATCCACCCCTCCCTCATCTTATCCTATATCAAGTTTGGTGCTGATTGATCAAGAGATGTGGAAAAGTATATATCTATATGATCTATATAGAAACAAACCAATTTTACTTGTAAGCTACGTATTGAAAGGCCAGAAATCGAGACATTATGAAGCGATACACACTCCGAAAGTTCAGCTATTTTTTGCAAGAAATATTCATTTTTATATCCATTTAAAGCATTAAGAACGGTTTATTAATTTTGTGTAATGACATTCCTCTAGATAATTAGATTTCTGGTTAATTAATGAAACTAACGCCTCTTTAAAATTTTCTTTCATATGATTGGCTTTTTACATTTTGAGAGATTTGAAGCTAACCTATCAGGATTTTGTAGTTTAGTTAATGATCAATTAATATTCTTCTTAATTTCTTACGAATATTCTAACTAATTTATAGAGTTATTTTGATAATTGAATAGTCAATTTACTTGGATTGTCGAATTTTATACTAAATTAGGTTTTATATAGTGTTGGGCCTATTATGGTTTAACTTCACTCTATTAAGATATATATATATATTAAGTTGTTTTTCTCAGCGACTGTATCTAAAAATATTAACTTTCTAATTAATATTTTAATTAACTTCGAGAATACAGTAGTTGGCTCGGATTAATTTACTTAGTTTGTGCGATTATATACCAGTGTTGAGAGCGATAAGCAGTCTTGAGCGAAATTCCCTCTTTTTTTTTATTTTATAATGGGAACTTGGTGTGAAAAAACTAGATGTAACAATAATAATAATAGGTCATTAAATAAATTATAAATTAATTAATAAATAACATAAAAGATAGAGAGAGCTTTCTTTACTGTGGTGTAAAACTAGGTACGTGAGGTAAAACACGTAATACAGTTGTAGGAACAAAGTTTTGATGTGAAAGCATGTTTATCATAACTAACATTGATGTAAAGGGAAAACAAGGTAATTTTTTATACTTGTTTTTATTTTCGAAACATTCGTTTCTGTGAATTTTTGCTACAATTCTGCATGAAAGCATAACTGTTTAATTCTATATTAAATGTGACAGCTATAAACAGAGGAAAATAAATAATCAGTTAATCACACACACACACACACACATCAACAAATAGCCACTACCTATATAAATAAGAACAAGTGAAGGTTACATTTCAAGCAACGAAAAACATACATACGTCATTTCGTGTCTTTCTAGTGTCAATCATAAGGAAACTTCAGCACAACCAAATTTAATCATATTGTTGCGTCATCGAGATCACATGACTACAGTGACGCCACGTTTCTAGAACTATCCCGTATCTTGGCGAATCCTCTTGTATTTGCTAGATATAGGGTAGTTTGGTATATATAAGAGGGGACAACGTGACGCGAGATTAAGGTAATGTAATGTGTGTGTAGATAGTGAGTAATTGAACTGCAGTCACAGGGTATTGTTGAAGTTAACGTTCGTTCGTTATAGTGTTTGTTTTAGCGCGAATATTGAAGTTGAGTGTATCGGTAAAGTTATATTCGGAAAGAATAAATCAGTTTTATTAAGAAAGGACTTGTGTCGTTAAAATTTCGTCGGAACGAAGTTACGGAAAGTTAATTAACAAACGAAGACGTAACAATATAATTATAAGGCCTTTTCATATTAGCGATTATATAAGCATAACTTTCAAGCCTTCTTTATAGAAAAACCTCGGTGAAAATCACATCAACTAAGAGAAACATCTCATAATTTATAATGTACAACGAAGGCAAAAATTGCAGGGGGAATAAAATAAAGCAATTTGTTTGGTTTAAAGCAACTCTATAAAGATTTTTGTAACGTAAAGGCAGAGTAAGCAGTTCGGAATACGAGTGAACTTGTTATGCAATATGGTGACCATTTTCAGATATGTACCAGCCTATGCACGTAGTATATAAATGCGTATCAACCCAAACAAACAATCTGAGAAATTATTCCTATCATTAATAAAATTGGTTATAATAGTTACCATATTTAAAGTATTTAGTTTTGTTCTATTTTATATTGACGTTTGCTATTATTCTTTTATTATAAAAATTGATTTGCATTGTTAGTTTAAATTTTGGACTAACTTAAGTTAAATTAAAGTTTAAGTTAAATCTCCTAAGCTTGCAAATATCCATAGCAGCGAGGGTATACAACGGATGGAACAATACATTCTAATCTTAATAAATATATAAGTAAGAATAATATATTTGATTTTCTATACTGTTGAAAAAAAATTTAAAACAAATCATTAACAAAAACTTTTGTTTTATTATTACTTTCAAAGTTTCGGAGAGAAGCCCCTTTTTTCCCCCATGTAACAAAAGGCTTCCTGCCCGAAACGTTGCAAGTAATAAAAAAAATTGTTATAGACGCGTGTTTTAACATTTTCCCACCAGTCTTTTCTACTGTACATAGCTTATTCTGAGCGAAAGCTATTAAAATGACTTGAAACTGTTAACGAATCTTGCCGATGCTATATGCGCCGTGTTTTGATTCTATCTCCACATTTTGTGTCAAAAATGGGGAAGGTCAGTTTTATATATAAACATTTTACATTTAAAAAAATCAAGGTAGGTCGGGCTACTTGAAACACATTATTTTTGTTTATTTGGACTTAGCCCAAATAATAAAAGCTCTGTCACATCTTAATGATCATCTGCTTTTGGATTATCTTTATTTCCAAACATCGTCCCTATTCATAATGTAGCTTCATGAAGACAAGAGTGTAATAAACGACAATTGAATTCATGACCTATTGTTTAATGCAAGAGAAGTCGATCACTTTAGTAATCTATATACTACTAAAACTCTGAGATTGTTTGTTTGTGGGCTTGTCTGTAATTAAATACAGCAATAACGGTGCACCATACTGCGATATTAGTAATGAAATGAGAATAGAAACAGAATAAAACAAATTTCGTTAAAATCGGGTTACCGAGTTAGCCCCGTTTTTCGGGTCACTTTTATGAAAATTTCTAGATGAATTTAGGTACACTAGATGGCGGTTTATCTATCTATAAATGAAGAAATTAACCACATAAAGCATTTCTTTATTCCCACCAGTTATTGTTGAAAACTCTCCAACAAAACTCAACTCACGAACAAAATTGATACTAACAAACCCAACAACAGTACATTACACTGCAGTTTACCCTTTGTTCCTGAAACCAGCTCAAGAATTATCTACACTTGGACAAAACTAGCCATTAAACACAATATTCCTGTCAATGCCAAATTCTCACAAAAACCCAACCCTAAATTAAAATCGTTACTAAACAAAAATTATTTAGAATCACACAATACCAACGCCATTTACAAAATAACATGCAATAACTGCCCAGAATTCTACATCGGAGAAACCGGAGAAAATTGGAAACCAGATTGACAGAACACAATAAAAAACCGTCCCAT
>NW_013667838.1:84171-89172 GCF_000517525.1 Limulus polyphemus | reverse complement strand
TAATTCACACTACCGTTCGCGCTCTTACGAAACTTGTTACTTCATTTTTTAAAAAATGAAATGATCTTCCTTTTACTCCCGATCAACAATCAAATATCTTTTCTTGAATTATGAATAACATGAATGGATTGAAATATCTAATAAAATTATCTCAAAATAAACCTTCATTTCGGTGCAATACTGAAATTAGCTTGAATTCTTCATAACCTCTGAATAGTGGTTGACCCAACGGGTCACGATGGTTAGTTTTTCTAAAATTCAGCGTTGGCGCACTCTATTCCCAAAGTCAACTTTGATGTTGCTTCAACGTAGAAATTTTGAAATTAAAAAAAGGAATATAACAGCTTCTATGATGGAAGTTACAATTGTGATAATTGACTTAAAGTTTATGTAAATACCAATACAGCAACTTTTTCTTTTAAAATAAAATCACTGTAAAAACGCAACGTTCAAATATAAACAAATATGTTTTATCTAGCAACGTTCCGAGCAATCACTGTTCCTCAGGCTTGAAGTTGAAATGAAAATGAAATTAAGCCTGACGAAAGTAATTGATCGTAACGTCGCTAGATCAAATAAATTGTTGTCTATTTCATTATTGTGATTTGATAGTGGTTTTATCTCCCAACCTTATGCTAATTCCAATTCTTCTGCAAACGTTTTTCTTTTACCTGACGCCCATCTTGGAAATGTCAACAAAGCGTTCCAGATTTACAGTCGGCGTTGAACCAGCTATGACGTCATGTTAGCTCCAACGCTGATTAGTACTACGTACCACTCTTTGCAACACTCGTAGAAACGAGTATTTCATTCCGATAAAATCCCACTATTTCAAGCAACAATTAGCGCCCTCTTCACTGTTTGCCTCAAGAATCCGAGTTAGTGCTAAACATCTTTTAATTTTTAGGTATTGTTTATAATTTTCAGTTACTTCTGGTTTAAAGTAAACTACTTATACAGGTCATAAATAAAGATTAACCTAGTAAAATTATGATTTAATAAACCCGCCTAATACCAGCATGCAAATACATAAAACCCAATAATGATTAAAAAAATTAACTAAAAGTAACATTGGCCACTCAACTATTTAGGTTAGGTATTATTTGTAAATACCGCTGTTAAGTTGAATGATATATTCTACACTGTCAGCTGACATATTGCCGCGTTATTTGTCGCTCTACCATTGGATTTATTTATTGTTCTACAAATATAAGGAATGATTAATTTAGTAGGTTTATACATTTATTTTCTATAATTATAGTTACGATTCTGGCTGAATGATATCATTAACACAACAGAATAGAAAAACTGCCCTTTAGTTCAAACAAATTAAAATGTTTCTCTTCTCCCCTTGTCGGTAATTCTTAAGTTTGTCAGGCGCTTAGGGCCTCTTTTGGCTTGCCCTCCCCCACAATTGCAGGGAGCATACTTACGCCACTGGTTTATGCAGATCTGTAATTGACGAAAACAAAGAAACACGTCGCCAGAATACAATTAAACTTTAAAGTATTTGTTTTAGTTATATACTTGTATAAACACGTTCGAAAGAGCACTTAAACCAGTCACTTCTCCGAAGAATGCCAGATATGAATAAATCACTGTTTTTTAGGGAGTTGTAACTACGTTGAATAATAGTTTCCAAATCACTCAAAGCGTGGTATTATTTTTAGGGAGTTGTAACTACGTTGAATAACAGCTTCCAATCACTCAAAGTGTGGTATTATTTTTAGGGAGTTGTAACTACGTTGAATAACAGCTTCCAACTCACTCAAAGTGTGGTATTATTTTTAGGGAGTTGTAACTACGCTGAATAACAGCTTCCAAATCACTTAAAGTGTGGTATTATTTTTAGGGAGTTGTAACTACGCTGAATAACAGTTTCCAAATCAAAGTGTGGTATTATTTTTAGGGTGTTGTAACTACGTTGAATAACAGTTTCCAAATCACTCAGTGTGGTATAATTTTCTTATTTATATAATAGTTATTCACGTGTTATCTTGTTAAAAATTGATACTTTTCATGCTACGTATTATGTTTTTCATCATTTTCTGCAAGTATATTCATTCACCGTCATCTGGAAGTTATTAACTGATTGAAATTAGTGTGCTATTCACGGGCGCCGGATGACTACAAGAAATGGGGGAGAGGCAACCATGTGTGGCTCTGACCATTTGTTATTAGATTCAATATCGCATGTACACTGCCCCGAAATATCAGCTGAATCAAGTCGACAATACAGTATTGTAACGTATATATTTATAGTATTGAAATTTATTTTTTGTGTCTGCAAGCACAAATACCCCGTTTTACTGATATAGGTTTCCCCTGCTTTGCGAATGTTAACTTTCCATTTTTCTCTCTAAGTTACTAGGTGCTGCAGATTTCTTAGCCACACTGTGCTAGAAACGTAAAGTATTCGTTTGTTTACATAGTAACAATCAGCTTCTTAGAATAAGTAGGGTTACTAGAAGTCTCAGATTCTCTGTAACTTAGTTTGATACGTACGATTTGTCACTATACAAGACTCCTTTAAATTTAACTTGGAGAATCACTTGACAAGGACAGATCAAACAGTATAGTATTTCCAACCGTTCTGCTATGTTTTATTCACTTAACCTTTCATTGAGCAGCCGCAGGAATTGAAATTTGGAGACTTGGAAAATAACAACACAAGAAGCAACATCTTTCTTTGAGTAGGTTCAAGACAAGTTATTTGTTTATTTTGTTTTTTAACTAGATAAGCTTTTAACAAATTTTATTTGTGATTTTAAAACGCAATGCTATAAACATCAGATTATACAACGAGCGGTAAAAAAGTGTGGTAATGCAATTTAAACTGTTGTTTTTTTACTGTAGAAATCTGATATCAAAGCCTATGAATAAAGCCAAAACAGAGAAATATTGTGAATTCTCTGTACTATAGGTTTGTGCAGGAAATTAAAGATTGGCGCTAAGCTGTGTCCGATGTAGCGTGACGCCCACCCAGCAGCAACGAGCGAATTTCTAACAAAATCGATTGGTTTATTTTGATTCATCGCCTGAGGGACGTTTGGCTAGAGCCATAAGTATCATGGTCAGTTCCTTCTTGTTAATTTTTCCGTCTTTGTTAAAGTCACACCCTCGCAAGATGGCGTCCTGGAACTCTAGAAGATCTTGGGCGTCGTAGTCCTAAAAGTGTGATTAGACAAAGCCAGTTAGATGTATCCGTATCAGGTTATGTTCAGTAATCTTTTTCTCTATCACTTACTTGCACCCCGCGACCTCTGCTTCTTAGATTTATTGATGAGTATACATTTCTACGACACTTATAAATATTAAAAAAGTATTTGTTTCGTTAAAATTCCGCACTTATATATATATAAATCTGGTAAGTTGACAATAAAAATTTTATTATCCATCGATTGAATAAGAATATTAACTGCACGTCGTTACTTAACTGAGCTACTGGACAACCAATTGTTTCTCTTTTCTTAACGACTTTTAAAAGCAGCTGAATCTTTGTAAAGCTTTCTAACATTATATTATTCGTGTTAGCATCATATATTATTTTCCTTAATTAACCTAATCATCATCCAGAAGAACCATCAATATTCACCCGTTTTATAAGATCCAACAAATCCTTCAAGAATCCCTTTAGTTCCTCGTTCTCAATTTTACCGTTATTATCCTGTTAGAAGAATAGAAAACTAGTTATTATAATATCAAAATGTCATTGAAAAACGTGTATTAGCAAATGAATATATTTTATACATGATTTCACTGAATCGAGTTTTCAAACTCTGATTCTAAAGCACCCTTAGAAAATACTTTTATAGATAAAATGCTTTTTATCTAGTAAACGAAACTACCTTTATAACTGATAATTGCGAGATAAATATTTATGGGAACTTTAATGTGAATTGGAAATTTTTGAACAAAAGACAGAAATTCTAGATGGCATCCATGTTCTCGAAAACAAGTATATAATACGAAACTATCCTAATTAGATATTAGTCTCCAGAATTAACAACATGAATATATTTCTACTGACAACTATTTGTACATATATCAATATTCAAATTAATTATTACTGTCAAATCCGGATTATAAATCACAACTTGTATATGTATGAAGCTTTTTTTTTTTTTTGTCACTAAATTAGACAGGTTTCGGTGATTACCTCCCCCTAGTATCCCTGGACAAGGGCAAATGGGAAAAACAAGACTTCTTACATTAAAGCGGTGAACTGTGTGTTACATATCTGGTGTTTTTAATGAACCTATAAAACAAGACTACTTAAATTAAAGCGGTGAACTGTGTGTTACATATCGGGTGTTTTTAATGAACCTATAAAACAAGACTTCTTAAATTAAAGCGGTGAACTGTGCGTTACATATCAGGTGTTTTTAATGAACCTGTATTTACATAGAGTTTGAAAGATATGTCGTATTGATGCTACAAATTGATTCTTCTCGGTTATTCAGCAAACAAGCTGTTTATAATACTAATATCGAACTGGTGTATTTAAGTGTTTTACACTCACAAAAAAGAAACCTATCATTCTACAGACATTTAAAGAACTTGTAGCATTTCGCCACATATTAATTCTTCGTATTGTAGCCCCCCAGTGTCACAGCGGTATGTCTGCGGACTTCCAACGCTAGAATCCGGGTTTCGATACCCGTGGTGGGCAGAGCACAGATAGCCCATTGTGTAGCTTTGTGCTTAATTACAAACAACAGCATCTTGGTATTGTTAGCCGACACTGGGCAGCTTGTACATAATTGAATAAATAAGAGTTGTTTAAACATTTGTCCCACCAAATGCAAAGCACCACTTTCTGCAAATTGAGTTCAGGTTTTTGGGTCGGCAATTGTTTTTGTCTAGGACTGAGCCATTGTTTTTTGGCGTTTTATATTCGCATAGAGAATCCATTTTTCATCACCGGTGACAATTCTGTCCAAAAATGGTTCACGCACATTACGCGCCAGAAGGGACGAAACAACGTTCACACGTTGGAAA
>NW_013667838.1:77139-83377 GCF_000517525.1 Limulus polyphemus | reverse complement strand
AACTATTATACATGATGTACGTTTTTTGAATGGTGGTTAATGAAAGTGTTCCAAAATACGACATTAATTTCTTGATGACCTAATACATACGTACTGCGTGGAGCACGTTAACAAAAATATTGTTAGAAGGAACATTGTTAAAGCGTTTGTATAAACAGTTTTAAAATGGAAAACAAGTATTAAAGTGATAGAAGTTGGATTTAAAAAAATTAAAGGACACAAAAAAATAATGAACATAAATTCGAAAAATGATTAAATAGTAACTTAATAATAATAATCAGGGAAATATGTGAAGGTGGTGTCAAGTTAACAGGGGTGGCAAAGAGATATTAATGGAAGTTGTAATCACTTAAAAGAAAAATGTTCGTTAATTCCGTGTGGTGCGAGAGAATGTAGTTTAAATATAAGTTTATGTTCTAGGCTTTCGCGATCATCCTCGTTTTTTTTGTTTGTTTTTTTTTGGGGGGGGGGCATGTAATAAAACAAATATACTTATGTCGTCAATTCCGTTGGGATTCGGGGTTGAAAACTGGGTGCTCGAGGGAGCCGTTGCGTACAAGTCGAATATATTCACGGAATCTGTCCCCTAATTTGCGTATAGTTTCCCCAATATATAGTTGATTACATCTAGTACAGCGAATATAATATACTCTGATGTACAGGTGAATTGGCCTTTTTCGTAAAAGGAAAAGGCAGAACTGGAGAGAGTCGACAAGTTGGTGATATAATCGCATGTCAGGCAAATAGTTCGTCCACACGAAATAGTTCCGTTAGTTTGTACAAGTAAAGACAGTTCAGTCTGTAATTTGGAATGTCCTAGACAGTCTTTCAAATTCCTCTCACGTTTTAAAAAAATAAGAGTGGGGTGGTAAAAATGTCGTTAGATTTGTTGTCTCTTATTAGTAAGGTAGAGTTGCGTTAGACAGTTCTGCTAATCTGTCTGGTTAAAGGATGGTATGTAAGGACTAAAGGAATTGTGTGGTTTGACCTTAGAGTGGAGACCGTTAGCTTGTGATAAACTGAATGTGGCAAATTTAGCCTTTTCAATTGTGTTGTCGGGATAGTTCCGATGTCTAAAATAACGAGTCATGTCGTTTGCTTTACACTTGAAGTCAGCGTTGTCGGAGCACAGGCGTTTGAAACATAGGAATTGACCCTTAGGAATAGCGTGTTTGTGTTCAGAGGGATGGAAAGAATTAAAGTGTAAACCGGAATGGTTGTCAGTGGGTTTGTAATGTATGCTGGTAGTAAGTGTAGGTGTGGAAATGTCAATAGCGATGTCTAAAAAGTTAACTTTCTGACTAGAAATTTGAGAAGTAAATTTAAGAGATGAGTGGTAAGTTTCGGTACAATGGATGAAAAGGTCGAGTTCGTCTTTGTGTCCTGTAAAAAGACCCAGAATATCGTCGATGTACCAGATAAAAAAGGTAGCAAGTTTGTGGGTGAAGGTACTAGAACTAACAAAAAGTTTGGCATAGGATAGACCCATTTTGGTTCTCATGGCAACACCTTGTAACTGTTGATATGTGTTTTCGCAAAAATCAAAAAGTCAGCCAGCAGAAATATGGTGTCTGTGGAGGGATACAAGTTCCTTTTTGTTTAGTAAATGTTTAGGGGTATAGAGATTGAATGTCCATATTGAAAATGTTATCAATGGTAGTGACAGAGTCAGACTTGTTTAAGAGATTAAGGACATGAGTACTATCTTGAACACCCCAGAATTGCACTTTTCTACATGCTAGCCTAAAATCACAAACCTAGGTGCTCAGGACGTCCCATAGTCTCTGCCTGTGACTATCCCACTCAATTGATCTCCACTTCCCTTGATTGTATTTTTCAACCCCTGGTAGACACTTTCCCAACATTCGTTAATGTCTTTAATCTCTTAAACAAGTTTTCCGAAACTCTTAGCCTACCTGGTCATAAAGTTATTACAGCATAAACAACTTATTACTGGCAGCTCCGAAGCTCTTAGCCTACCTGGTCATAAAGTTACTACAGCATAAATAACTTATTACTGGCAGCTCCGAAGCTCTTAGCCTACCTAGTCATAAAGTTATTACAATATAAATAACTTATTAATTGCAGCTCCGAAGCTCTAAGCCTACTTGATCATAAAGTTATTACAATATAAATAACTTATTACTTGCAGCTTCGAAGCTCTAAGCCTACTTGGTCATAAAGTTATTAGATCATAAATAACTTATTACTGGCAGCTCCGAAGCTCTTATCCTACCTGGTCATAAAGCGAGAAAACTCTTTCAATGTCCTCTCTCGTCAGATTACTGCAGCCCTGCAAGAAAATTACAAACAAAACTTGTCAACTGTAACATTATTATGTCATAAAAAGTATTTTTCCAGTTTACTTGTGGCTTACAAAAACAGGCCGATATCAGGCCTCGGACCTCAAGTACTAAACTAAATAAATAATTATTACAAGTCAACGAAACGTACGTATTTCAAATATTTTCAATGTTCTGACTAACAGTAGAAACGTATTAGTTGTTAATATAATAACGTAAGGCTTAATTTACAAAGTTAAAAATAGTGTTATTGAGGAAGAAGTGGATGATGGTTTCCATGGTAGCGCATTTAAACAATAAAATCTTACTTTGAAAGCAGACCGGCAGAGGAAGTTTTCTTTCACCGGAAGTAGCCTGAAAAACAGAAATAGATACATAAAACACCTTTCATAATACTCATTTATAGTTTTATTTATAAAAAGAAGTTTGTGACGTAGGTGACAATAGATCAGTGTACTGAAGCAATGCACAAGTACGACGAATATACAACAGTGTCACGTCCGTGTGTTTATTTATCTCGCACCTTGTGTTCTTATATCTTTAAAATAAGGAAAAGAACACACTTCAACAAAATGGTAATAATAATAATAATAGAGCTTCCAAGCTATTTACAGAGTTGCCTCTGAGGAAGAAGGTTGATTACAGAAAGGCTGTAATTAGACTGAAAACTTAGGCTTAATAATGAAGGAAACGCTGTTTCGCACCTTTCAATGCTTATTTATTAACCAATTATAACACGATTAACACTTAAGAAATATTACTCATATTAACATTCACCCGAGATTATTGAACACCTTGTTTTCTTCAATATTGATTTACCGAGTCTTAGTAATTTAAAATTCATTAAGTAAACCTTAGTTTAGTAGTGCAGATTTACTTTAACCTTTGTTTAAAACTGAATCTAGTTTTGTATAACAAACTTACTAGAACTTGGTAATGTGCGATAGGCCTCGTCGGCACTGGATGTGGCATACGTAGTGTGGTTGACACATTGCATTCTTCTTTGTTTTCACTCATAAATTATTATAAAACATATTTATTTACCCTTAGTCTTGTAAAACTGACTTACTTTTTTGCTCGAAATTTCGAATCACTAACCTATATTCTTGGAGTATTTATTCACCAACCTATAATCTTGGAGTATTTATTCACCAACCTATAATCTTGGAGTATTTATTCACCAACCTATAATCTTGGAGTATTTATTCACCAACCTATATTCTTGGAGTGTCTATTCCCCAACCTATGTTTTTGGAGTATTTATTCCCCAACCTATATTCTTGGAGTATTTATTCACCAACCTATATTCTTGGAGTATTTATTCACCAACCTATATTCTTGGAGTATTTATTCACCAACCTAAAAAATACTCCAAGATTATAGGTTGGTGAATAAATACTCCAAGATTATAGGTTGGCGAATAAATACTCCAAGAATATAGATTGGTGAATAAATACTCCAAGATTAGCTTCACCAACCTATAATCTTGGAGTGTTTATTCACCAACCTATATTCTTGGAGTGTTTATTCACCAACCTATATTTTTGGAGTATTGACATTCTGTTATAATTATTTTAATACTGTTTTTCCCCCAATTTGTGTAGAATTGTTTCATTGTGACGTTTCTTGAAACTATGTACTTACTTGGCCATTTCGCTCAGCTGTAACCTTCCATCTTTGTTGGTGTCGAAGATTTGTAGCTGTAAAACGTAAGTTGGTAATTCATTAATCGATAAGACTGTAAATTCTTACTGATACGTGAAATTAATGAAGAACAACAATAATAAAATTAGCAGATATTCTATAGTTTAATATCGTGACAAAGGTAAAAGTCCGAACAAATGTATGATTTATTAAAGTACCACGTGCGTTACCAGGAGTTTCTTCGGATGTGGGTGGGAAGGTTCTATTCATGACGCATCTTTCTATGATATGTGTATACACACGGAAACCCACGTTATCACGAGAATTCGATGATGAACAAATTATGGTGAAATAAATATTCAAAGTAAACTGAATATTATCCGCTCAGTACTTAAAGTTTGTGTACATCACAATTATACGTTTGTAAATCCCTTTTTGAATAACCACTTTGCACCTTATTATATGAGATACACATATTAACTTGACTCCTTCGGCTTAAGCACCGTATCGTATTGGCTATTGTAAATGTGTACTCCGGCCCATCATGTTTTCATTTTTATTCTTGTTCCTGACGGCACATTGAGTTCAAGCTGCCCGGTCTGCGGACTGTTTCATTCCATATAGGGGGGAGGTATTAGCATTTAAACTTTTCGTACACTTGTAAAACAGGCTTTACAGTAGAAGACAGTTAAAGATTGAAGCTAATTAAAAGCATGGATAAAAGTTAGCCAAGTACACATTAATGTGATTCTGAAATAAGACTTACAATCTCGTGTGAGTCAAGAGACTGCCAGTTGAGTTTCGCTACATAACACTCTGAAAACATTTGTACTAATTTTAACTCTAAATTTACACTGGTAGCTAAGAAAATGCTTGATATTTAGAAATTGTAACTAATAAATGCCAAACTCACGGGTCCCATACAGGTAATGACGTCACAAGGACACAGATTCCAGATAGCGAAGTCACAAGAACACGTATCGTACATAAGTAATAGTGCCACAAGGACACGGGTCCGACACCACACGGCCAGTGGAGGTACATGGACATATATTCCAAACTACATAGCTAGTGGAGTCACAAGGACACGGGTCCCAGACCACACAGCTAGTGAGGGCACAGGGACATGGGTCCATAACCACATAGTTAGTACGTTCACAAGGACACAAGTTCCAGACCACACAGCTAATGGAGTCACAAAAACACGGGTTCTAGACCACACAGTTAATAGAGTCACAAGGACACGAGTCCCAGACCACACAGCCGGTGGAAGTACATGAACACATATTCATGACCACACAGGCAGTGTAGGTACCTGGACACATGTTCCTGACCACACAGCCAGTGGAGGTACATGGACACATATTCCAAAACACAGAGCTAGTGGAGTCATAAAGACACGGCTACTAGACCACACAGTTAGTGTAGTCACAAGGACACAGGTCCCAGGCCACAGCCACTGGGGTCACAAGCACACAGAGCCCAGACCACACAACCAGTGGGGGCACAAGGACACGGGTTCCAGATCACACAGCTAGTGAGAGCACAAGGACACACGTCCCTGACCACACAGCTAGTGGGAGCACAAGGACACGGGTTCCAGATCACACAAGTAGTGGGATCACATAGGTAAAAAAATATATGTTGTCTTTGTAAAAAGGACACGACCTTCCCTTGTCTGATTTTAGGTCTTAAAGACCTGGAAGGGTCAGGTGCGTTCGACCTCTTTAAGAAGGTCACATTTAACATTATATGTATATTTCAAACACATGACCTATCTTTAGATGCCTGGTTTGCATAAGAGAGGTTCATTAGCATTAGAAGAGAAGTCAAAAATTACTTGGGTTAATGGCGCTCTTTTCCGCTTTTATATTGATCCTGCGTGTTTTGTGATATTATGAACAAAAAGTTACTGACAATTTCTGACCATCTTTTAATCGTTTTGTACAGCATACTTAAAGAGTTACTATCGGTAAATATACGAGTTAGTTTTACCAACAGCAAAGAGTACAAATAGTTGCCTAAAATTATGTTTTGACGTATTTATTATCTTAACTCTTAAGTTATATATGAAGATAACTTATATCATTAACACATTTGTAACTTGTTGAGTGACAAGGTATTCCTTGGTTTTACAGTTTCCAATCTTATCGGGAAGTGAAGTAGACGTAATGTATAGCATAAATATGGAACCAGTGTTTTATTACATACGTTGTATAAGCGTTACCAGTGTATCATTACGTAAGTTCTATAAGCGTTACCAGTGTATTATTACATAAGTTGTATAAGCG
>NW_013667838.1:67726-76357 GCF_000517525.1 Limulus polyphemus | reverse complement strand
ACACGTACAAACTGTAAGGTAAAGATATAACCATCACCCACCATAGTGTCTGTGTATTCTATCAGCTTATACACGTACAAACTGTAAGGTAAAGATATAACCATCACCCACCATAGTGTCTGTGTATTCTATCAGCTTATACACGTACAAACTGTAAGGTAAAGATATAACCATCACCCACCATAGTGTCTGTGTATTCTATCAGCTTATACACGTACAAACTGTAAGGTAAAGATATAATTATCACCCACCATAGTGTCTGTGTATTCTATTAGCTTATACACGTCCAAATTGTAAGGTAAAGATATAACCATCACCCACCATAGTGTCTGTGTATTCTATCAGCTTATCTTCCTGAACTGGTTCGTACTCTTCTTTTTTCGCTTCCTTCAGTAAATCCTTCAAAAAATTCTACACGAAACCAAACCATTTACTCTACATCTATGTATATGTTTCCAAATTCTCAAATTATTTTATAAATACGTTATTGTTTTTCACAATATTCACTTCATCTTTAGTTATATTTAATAATTGATTCATCTTATATATATATATATATGTACATATGTAGAGTACAAAATTATTACATTATTGATATTGAAATCGTCGGTACTTGGAGAAACTCCATAATTACAGAATTGGGGGAAAATCAAGACAATTTTACGTTTCACAAATACATAATTTATTTTGACCATGGTTTCGCCAGTAAATGTTTCATCAGGTAGAGACTGAAATGTTTTGTAACGTTAAACAAAGAACCGAAAGTGACCTTGACATTCACCTAGAGACAAGTAGGGAGGAACTTGAGTTGGTTTGGTTGTTTAGAGATTTTTCTGGATTTGTTTCTAAAATTTCCAGACAGTCTACTCTTTTTACCCTTTCCACAGATATGTAATCTTTTGGAGGTTTTTTTTTCGGATCAAATTGGTGTTTAGTTTCAGTGAGGTGGGATTCAAAGGTTGAATCCATTTTCCTTAATTTCCAGCTTCTGGAACGTTCTTTAATTCTCGTTTCTATGGGACGTCCTGTTTGACCTATATATACACTAAAGCAGTCTTGACACATTAATTGGTAAACATCACTGTTGCTGTACTTTTCGATTCTGTCTTTGTTGTTACCCAACATTTTTCTTAGTTTGTTTTTACAGTAGAAGGCCGGTCTATAGACTTCTTTGTTCAGTGTGTTATATACCATGTGAGAAGGTTTTCCATTTGTTTTTGTTGTCGTTTGGTACAGTATGTGGATATATTGATTTTAAATTTATGGCTTTCAATTTTTTAAACAATGTGTTAATTAACTTTGTTGTATTTGTTTCACAGTTTTTAATTCAGTTTTATAATCTTAATATGACAAGGGTGCAGTGATAAGTCTGTGTAACAAACTATGGAACATGGCAAGTTTGTGAGATATTAGATATCTTGAAGAAGCATGTATGATGTTTTCACTATAAGTCGGTTTTATAAAGATTTTGAAGGAATGTATGCCGCTATTTATGTCAATATTTAAGTCCAAAAATTAATGTTTTTGTTTTCACCAAGTTCCAAAGTAAATGTAATAAATTTGTTTTGTGAATTTAGAACAGTTACAAAATTGTCGAGGTGACATTTGGACCCTGTCCAGAGACAAATCATATCATCAACATATCTATACCAATATTTAACGTGTTTTGCATTATTTTCATCACTAAATAATTTCAAAATCTTCAGAAAACCGATTTATAGTGACACCATCATAAAGTCTAAAAACAATCCAGAAAAATCTCTAAACAACCAAACCAACTCAAGCTCCTCCCTACTTGTCTCTAGGTGAATGTCAAGGTCATTTCCGGTTCTTTGTTTAACGTTACAAAACATTTCAGTCTCTACTTGATGAAACATTTACTGGTGAAAACATGGTCAAAAATAAATTATGTATTTATGAAACGTAAAATTGTCTTCTGTAAAAAAAAATATTGTTTTTAATTAAAAGAATTACTAAAAACTTTACAAGATAAATCAGGGCACAATTAACCCTTCTTTTTTAGTTTTTCGGATACTTTTAACTAATTACTGCAATCATAAGTTTCATTCGTAAATTTCTTAATTTCAAGTAAAACAAATTTGAAACAGGCTAAAAGGAACATAAAATATAAAGTAAATAAACATAAGCGAAATTTTTATAATAGAAAAATAGTTTTGCACCATTAGCCAAACATGTTAACGCAACACGTAATCGAATGTGAAAAAAGTTATTCAACTAAAAAATGACAATACCAAAAATATTCGTGAATCATTGAAGTTAATTAAACTTACGCAATAAAAATGATTTTATTTCAGCTTGTCCAACAGTCTCAAATACACCGTACATATTTCAACGGTTCTCAACACACCGTTATCGGGAAATTTAATTATGCAAGTATTACACTATTTATACCTGTATTCAATCATGTGACAGCTTAATCTAAATACTTTGTGCAGAATATCGCGCCATCTACATACATTCTACTTCATTAATCCCTCGACCTTATTTGATATGTTTTTTTAACTAGAAAAGGTGTTTTTAACTGCATTTATTTACGATTTTACACAATTATCCAAGAAGAATTTTCCCAACCTTTAGCTCGTCTGCTTCAATAAATCCGCTTCCATCAGTGTCGTATTCCCGCCATATCTGGAAAGAAACCTGTCCCCTTTTAATCTTAAAAATCAAGCAAATAAATAAGTATAAAATGCTTTCAAATTGTGAGTGAGCTGCCTAGGATTAGTAGAGGATTTTAAACATCACATACAAAATTCGAGGACCTAGTTACTATATCTTTAGGATAAACATAAACCAACAATATCCATAGCTTAATACAACGAGTCCAATATATTCTATCGAAAGCTCTGTTCTTTAGAAAAAACTACAACATACTGAACAAAACTCGTAAAAACATGAAGATAAAAGCTATTTGTGACAAGACTTGAAATATGCAAGACTATTTAGTGTAACGACGATACTTTGTTTCCTTACTGGACTCGAAATACAATGAACTTACTTTTTTTTATTTTAAGATGACAAAACCGAACTGCCTAAATAGTTTTCTAATGATACGATATTCTGAAAATTTACTTATGTCACTGAACCATTAATCCTAAACAATTAAGTTTACAAGTTATTGTTTAACCACCGAAAGCTAGCGAAGCACTAGAAATCAATAAGCTAAAATGTTTGATAAAAATCACTTTAAAAGGAACGTTAATAGATATTCTATGGTTTTTGGAGTTGAAATTGTAGTAAACATGAGAGTTTTATATATTATGTTCAGTGAATCTCGTTTCCAATTTTCTTCCAATTTCCCAGATGTAGAATTCTTGGTAATTATTACAGATAATTTTATAAATGACGTTGCTATTTTATGATTCTACATAATTTCTATTTAACAATGGTTTTAATTCCAAAATGCTGTTTTTACATGCTTTTGGCTTTGAATCGGAAGTGAACAAATTAATCGCACGTATTTTTTTCCAAACACAGGAGTATACACAGTATGTAACAAAACGTCACATGACCAGAGTTTGCTTAACGGCTTAGTAAAGGTATCTTAATAATATAAATAAACTACTTTACAGCATCAGATTTGTTACTTTTCTTTAATTGGACACTCAACGTTTCGCTTTACAGCTTCTACATAAAAGTTCCAATAAAACACAAACCGTAACTGACAGTACAAAGCAGTAAACCCTTTGAAGCTTTGTACTGACAGTTACAGTTTGTGTTTTAGCCGACCGTTTATTTCATGTATTCAAATGTCTGTTATAGACCAATATGCACTATAGAAATTAAATAATTAGTAAAGGTAAATTTTTATGTTCTGTTTCATTTGTTAGCTAGAGGGAGTTCCAGGTAATCGATAATGTAATTTGACGTTAAGTTTACGTTAGTTTTAGAAATATCTAAGACATAGATAGATTACAAATATGTAACGTTTCGTAAAGCGTCAAGTGAGATGAGATAACAGAGTTATCCAGTTACTTTGTACAAGTTGATTTTTAAGAGTGTAAATGTAGCACTAAACATTTTACGACAGTTTGAAAATGGTTTAAGCTTGTAGAATGTTTTAAGTGAAAGAATCTTTCCGGTCAAATCTTCGTAGCTTTTCCTTACCGTCCGTGGAGACAAGCCATGTAATTATTATTCACTTTCAAACAGCTGTTAAAACAATTTCATGTAAATCCAAAAATAATCAGGAAATAAATAATAGTGCGGGCGAAGAGAAATCCAAATTTCTGACCACCCCTGGTTTTAAACCCAAATCCCTACCTCGATAATGTTCAACAACAGTATTTAGTTCAGAGAGCGGCTGTGTTGTTTATTTAAGATGGCTTCATTGATTTTGCGTTTGTTGATGTTTAAGTAAATTACTCGTACGTGATGATGACAAAACTTTTTTGAAAAGTTGTACATTTGTTACAGTGTTAAACTTACAAAACAGCTCTCCTCTTTACCCATCCAAGCCGTCTCTAAACTTCATTCTAGAACTATATTTTGTCTCCCACAAGTCACTGCCCACGAGACATTTCATTCGATACCAGAGCCCATCAATTGAGCTGAACGATAAGAGACAAAAGATTCTTTGAAGCGCTGTTTATTTACGCAGTGTATGTAATATTTTAAAAGTTACGGCATTTATAAAAGCTGGCGAAGCATGGAAACCAATAAACCTAAAATTTGTGATACAAATCCCGTTAACTCCAATTTCTTTTCTCACATTCCTCTTAATTTGTCCATTTGAATTTTCAGATTCAAATACAGATATGTGTAAAAATAGCATTTCAGACCTATTGTTTGTCTCCTACAAGTCCCTGACCATGAGGCCTTTCATTTTACATCAGAACTCGTCTGTTGGGCTGGACCACGAGAGACTATTAAAGTCGTCTTCTGCATCTATAAATACCGTTTCAGAGAATTTTTTTGTCTCTTATTGTTCAGCCCACTGACAAATTCTGGCACTGAGAGAAAAGCCTCTTGGGCAGAGACTTGTGGGATCAGAAGCTAGATCTGGAATGCTATATTTATACGCTTCTGATTTTGAATCCGACATGGTCAAATTAAAATGACAATGGAGAAAATAAAAACACTGGAGATTAAAGTGATTTTTATCACACATTTTAGACCTATTAATTAAGTTCACATTTTATAACAAAGTTAGTTTTGAACGTCGATAGATGAGGAAGCATGTTAACAAATATTAGGCCTAAAGGTTTACATTTGCCTGCCTTCCACAGATATGGTTAAATTAATTTGACTATTCACTAAAGCCAAAACCAAGCATAATAAACACTACTTTAAACTCATTACACCCATTACTCACTCAGCACAGAACCCTATGTTTATCAAAAAATGTAAACGTTGTAGGGCTAATCGTCAGCACACTGGAAGACTAAAGAAACCTTCAGTAAAATTAGCCTAAATCATCGTTTTATCACTCCTTCAACCACTTCTATCTTCGAAATGGGAAACGATAGTGAATGCTTCTCTGAAGCCGGTTGTAAAATAAAATTGCTTGCTGGATTGTATCTTAGAAATTTGTGTAGACATCACTGTTAACACTTTCTGTCACATCCCATCGATATAGGCCAAGACGCTCACAGGTCCAACGTCCTGCTATACGCTACTGAATGTCACACAATCACTCATTTTTTAAATCACTCACTAATGGTGTAAAGTACTTTCAACAACACCCATCGTTCTTTACTTGAGAACTAACTATGGTTTGTACTTTACAAGGCACTATGAATACTAAAAATGTCAATGTTGTTTATTAAATTTGACGAAGCAAAGATAGACTGAATCATGTTTCACTGTGTGTTCATTTCCTTTGAACTTCACGAGTGTTACAAAAAACACACACACACACAAAACTGATCTTATAAAATGAATCTAAATGTATGAAAATTGCTATTAAATAATCAATTGAATAGGACCTGAAATTGTGTCCTTTGTTTCCTACTTGTGTATGATGGTATAGACAAACAGTCTGGAAAATAATAGACGCGGCTTGTCATGACAGTCAACATCATATTGTTTACAAATAGACAAATTTGTCACTCCCACATAGACAGCCTGGCGGCGTTATCAAAAACAATAACCTAACACTGTTTGTTCATAGACCTGTTGCTAGTTGAATAAATATAGTAAATAAAAACAAGTTGAAGTTAATTCAAATATCAAAAATTGAGCTCTAATAAACGAGAAATGTAATACTATTATGTTTAAGGGAGTCACCCAGCATACAATTTCCACGCCAAAACAAAAAAACATTTATATATCCTATCTGGCTAAGGTTTAAAGACAAACAAAAACAGTTTTAATCTAAAAGATATTTATTTAATGGAAGAACTTCTATATATCTGACCTGGCAAAGGTCGTTTGGAAAAACAAAACCAGTTTAGCTAACAAATCTAAGAGACACTGATTCAGTGAAAAGCTACCCCGGTGCTCAGTGGTAAGTCTGAGAGCTTATGACGCTAAAAATCTGGGTTTGATACCCATGATGGGTAGAGCACCGACAGCCGATTGTGTTACTTTGTACTTAATAACAGATAAACAAAACAAACCTTAATGAAAGAGCGTCTATATATCTGACCTGATAAAGGTCGCATGGAAAAGTTACAAGAAAAACAAAAACAGTATACAGAAGACTATTACTGAAAGAGTGTCTTCGTATTTGACTCAGCAAATGTCTCAAGGGTGTAACATAAAGCAACTAGGGTATAGCCCGTCAGAAATATGCATAGCTATATACTAACCTTACATTTCATAGCTAACTGAAATAAATTTTGAGAAACCAAGCTTGACCAACAAAGAAGCAGAAAAGTGCAGTGGAGGCAGTCAAATGTCGTTAAGTTCCTTCGTGAGCCAATTAAAATTAAGATCATTCATGAAATGAATTCGTGGCGTATTCATAGAAAAATTATTAGTAAAAATCAGTTAGATTAACAACTTCTAACACATAAAAGAGCCAGTGCCACTACGTACCAACAATGGTTTTTATGTCTTGTCGCGTAGCAACAAAAAAATAACCTAATATTTTTGTTAGTCTGTGTACTGTAAGTATAAAATGAGATGTACAGACAACAAAACTGGAAAAATATTTGTTGACGTTTTATTTAGAGCCTCCGTTGATTAAATAGTTTGTTTTTTTATTAAAAACGTTGGTGATATAACAAAAAAACTTAATTCAGAAACGATTTAAGTCTGAAAATGAATCGATATTTTTACTTTCATGATAAACGTTATACACTTGGCTCTCGTCGAGGTGATCCTATACTACGTCTTTACTTCAGGCTTATTATACCAACACTCACTACACTTATAAGGTTTCATCACCACCACCCTTCCACTGCCACCTTTCACCCCCGTCACTAAAATCGTAATAGACAGACAGTAATCAAACTATTCTATCTGAATAAATTTATTTTGGCTTTTATGACTTCTCCTATTGCGAGAAATCGAGTGTGACTTGATACACACTAGCTCTTATATAGATTAGAACTTGTTGTATCTAAGCGCAAAATGTTACTTCAAAGTAAGCTTTCAAGGAATACATCATCACTACGCAGATGTTAATTAATTGTATGTAACAGCCAAAAAGAAAATAAAAAGAGTTAATTTTCACTCTTCACATTGAACTAGAAAAGTTAACGTAGCCGCTATACTGGCTGGTTAGAAACCAAGGAACCAAACTTCAAATGTGTTGTGTACTGTCGTCACCCTTACTTTAACATTTTAGCACTAGATGGCTTTTCTGGCGAATTTCATCTCAAACGTCATATTAAAACATGTTTAACATATATGTGGCTGTCGATTTGGCATTTGCTTCTATCAGTAGTATACTTATATAATGAGCTGAAACTTTTGTTACGGTGTAAAAAATATTACAAATATAATTTCTGTCAAAACTCAGCGATCTTAATAAAATATATAACTTACAAGCCGCATAACAAAGCTCCCCAGTGAAATGTGCTGTGTATTTGTAGCATATAACAAAACAGCCCGGTGATCAAATAATCACTCTGCGTTAGCCAAACAGTAAACTAGCGTAAAGTATAATGTTCTCATTAGTCATCCTTCATGTTTCCTGGTGTCATGTATTCACTCGTACCGTATATTGTGTAGAATAATTATAATAGAAATAATATTTTGTATTTTCTATCTTGCCATATCTACTTGATACTGTTGTTCTGATTACGTGACGTCATACAAAGGATTAATCCATCATTACAAGTATTTGTGCCATTTCGACTGAGGTGTTGTCCACATAATTATTATTTATTTATAGCTAAAACGTTGTCCACATAATTATTATTTATAAATAACTAAAACGTTGTCCACATAATTATTATTTATAAATAACTAAAACGTTGTCAACATAATTATTCTTTATTTATAGCTAAAACGTTAATCCCGTCAGTCTATGATTATTCTTTCGTTCTTACTGCAAAGTTAACCATATAATTCTTCTATCTTAATGTTCTGTAGTTATATTGTGTTAGAATGAACATCGTGTTATGTAGACTGGATGTTAGAACGTCTTACTGAACATCGTGTTATGTAGGCTAGATGTTAGAACGTCTTACTGAACATCGTGTTATGTGGTCTGGATGTTTG
>NW_013667838.1:59162-66808 GCF_000517525.1 Limulus polyphemus | reverse complement strand
AACGCGCCTGATTTAAATGTCACACCTGAACGCTCACATCCTTTTAATTATGTTTGAAATTATGAACATTGCTCAACATCATGAAAATTAAACCTTATTTTCAATAAGCAATCCTGAAAAATAGTTGGGGGTGCATAACTTTTTTCCAGGTGTATATATTCGGAACAAGTTAAATGTATGTACAACAAATTCTTTACACTACAGAGATCATAGGCATATCACTAACAATATATAGTTCTCTTCTTGTTGTCAAAAGTCCACTTAGGTTTATTCAATTGCTTTAGAATTTCAGTTGACAAGCCAAACTATTTTTCTCTATTACTATCGATAATCTATCCGAGTATAGTTCACTTACTTTACCGTCGAGTTACCACGGTTGTATCCTATACTCCTAAAATCGTCTGCTCCTTTTTCTCTCTTTGTATTTCCGATAATCGTCTATCTATTGTCAAAGTCCACTGAGGCTAATTCAATTACTTTAGAACTTTCTTTGACGAAATAAACTATTCTTCTTATATTTCTCAACACTGTTACTCTCACTCTAATATATCAACCGTTAGGCCTATATTAATGGATAGGCCTTCCACTCCTACTACGATACTTTGCGTTTAACTTTTCTTTGGCCGAATTTCTTCTCGTAACTTTACTCTACTTCTCGTCTGCTCTGTCTGTCCGTTTTTCGTATTTAGATCTACTTCCAATAATCGTCTGCTTGTGGTCAAAGTCCACACAGGCAGGTTCAACTGCTTTAGAGTACCCTTTGACGAGACATGTTATTCTTCTAAAATGTCAGAAAACTGTTAATCTCACTTTAACATATCAACCATTTGGCTATTCGCTCCTACGACGGGTTAACTTTACGTTTCTTTTGGCCGCACTTCTACTTCACGTGAGTTTACTTTCTAACTTTGTTCTGTCTGTCTACTTTTCCCGCTCATCTCACACTATTTATATGTTTATTACTTAATTGTCTGCTCGCTATACCCTCTATAACTCGGCATCAATAAACTTTACGCGACTTTCTATAATCTCTACATCAACGAGTTATAAACACAACATACCTATGTGTCTCACCAATTTAAGTGACTAAACTTTTCACATTTACTTTCAAATAATTGCTTCTAACTCTCTTGTTACAGACAAAACTAAACAATCATAAATCATTCACTCAAAAAATAAATTAATCAATAATATCTACACTAAACAGTTTTTTATATCATGACAACCTAAGTGTCGCATGTTCCATATATTAAAGTACTTGGCTCTTTGGTTTATCTACCAATAATTCTCTCACTTATTTTTTTTTTATATCGAAACCCTGATACCTTAGTTAATGGAATGTCTAAACCAACTCCTTTTACTTTCACTGATTTTTTGTTTGTAAAACTGGTTGGTAACTGACCATTAATTTTTGATGTGTTAAAAATGTCCCCACACCATGATTTCAATAACTTAGAATAGTTGTGAAAATTTTTAGATTTCAACTAACTGTCTTCATTTTTAATTTCTTAAACTAACACCAGACTAATTTCAGGCATATACTTTCTAAGTTTTATGCACCCGGATAGTTCATGGAAGTTTTCAGGAATGCTGTCCACAATAACGTTTGTAAGCTTTACAGTTTATTTTTACTTGTTTCTGTATTATATTTACTCGAATTTTGTTCTTCTTTGTTAATTGTTATTACTTTTGAGCTTTGACTTGAATTTGGTGATGTTTATTTACTTCGCATTTTGTCAGTTTTCTCTTCTTGCCAACTTATATTTGATTAATTTCCTGTATCACATCAAAAAGAAAGATCACTCCAATTGGCTGTCATAATGTCAGCGGTAGGGCGGTGAGACAGTGGTGACATGCGCCGTTGTAGGTTCAAGTTCTGTGTTTACAAAAACTTTGTTCCTGTGAAGCTATATACACCAGTATTTACTATAATTTTGAATTTACTAATTGTGAATTCAAAAAAAGCAGATTTTCTACTAGTGTTTTTACTAAAGATTTAACTGTAAAATTATGAAGTCAGACTCTGACTAACTCGATTGCAAGATGACTTTCATGTTAAGATTAAATATACTGTTATGTATCTGCTTGTTTGTTAATTTCCGGTAGAAATTCTTTTCGAGGAATTTCAGCGCTACAAGTCCTTTCTTGATTAAACCAGTTTATTCTTTCTCGATACAAACTTTTAGTACACAGTAATTCCACAGTCAGTACGTTTCTCGTCAGTTTAAACTTAACAATTTTATAATACACGCTAGAAATCAGAGCGATTCACAGTCTCGAAAACTTCGCTCTCTACGAGTGCAAAACACACACTAGCTCGAAACATAATCGTAAATTACCCGAAACTCACTGTAACTCCTGTTCGCTTTATTATCCCCTGGCTTTTCCCTGCCAGGCTTATATAATAACGAAGAGGCATCTCCAAAATTCGCGGACTTCCCCGATAATTCGAGAAACTCAGTCACGCATGCTCCAGCAGCGTCACGTGACTTCCGCTGTCGTAACAATACTTTTTTTCATCTTACATTTTTAAAATTTCATTTGCATAACTTTTAGAACCTTCGAAATGAACATTAAAAGTTTTTTTCAATAAAACTATATTTTACCTTTTATTTTTCCTTCCCTAACACTTTCAGACTAGGTCCACTTGACCTATCGTGTAAGTACCACCAAAAAAATAATAAAAAAACGAAATAAATTTAAATTGCTCCTCTTTTTTTTTCTTGAATGCCTACAGATTTTAACATAACATAATAATTATTTATCCATAACATCTTAAGACTCGTAACAGTTTACATATCTTTTTATTTAATTGTATCGATCTTTGAACCGTGTCTACCAACTAATCACCCAGCGGTACCACACATATGCCGAAGACAGAGCTCAAAGTACGGTATTACATTACGAACACGTCTCACGTGATAGGTATAAATGAGCATTCTAGCAAAACTAAACTGAATCTCATCTACCTTTATCCTTCGGAAATGAAAAAAAAAAAAACAAAAAAAAACGAAAGCCTAGGTCTTGTGCCTTTGTAGCTGTTGCAGCTTATGGCGTCATACATAATTTCCTTTTCTGGTTTCCATCGACTTCACACTGACGCAAAACATTCACTGCTTTTGGCCATTGTTTACAGTGGTTTGTTTATTAACCCTTGAACCCACACCGCATAGTGGCGCCAAAATCACGCTGACACGCTTTTATGCCTTACTAAGTATTCTTGATGGTCTATTTCTTTTATCATGGTCTGAGTCTTCACTAAATTAAAACACCAAACTCTCCCTTCTCGTGACGTTGTATTAATTTCTTGGGAGGGGTCTGCAGTAGGTCAAAAATTCGATCATATCGGAGAGATCTAAAGAGCCTTAAGTTCTTGTTTGAGTCATATTTTTGTTCAGAAGAGGAAACCATAGATCGCTGATTTCAATTCTCAGAAGTGATTTGTTAAATTTTCGTGGTTTTAGCAGTTTGCTATACAGCAAAAGTTAACTCACGATATTGAATTATTTATAGTGAAATAATTTTTTAACAAAGCAAAAGGGCTAAAATACCAGATTCTTACAAACAAAACTGTTTTGAAAATATGCACTTATTACGTTTTCATTATGATATGCGATTCTTACAAAACTGTAAACTGTTATGAAAATATGCACTTATTACGTTTTCATTCTTTTTTTTATTCTTATTTATTTTTAACTTTAAAGTTGCGACTTAATCGAGATCTTACTGGTGATAAATCTGGAGTACGTAACAACCTGATTTTTTAAAATTTAATAACATAGTGCTAGAATGATAACCGTGGATTGAATTTTTCTGGGCTAATATGCCCTTTTCCTATTTGAAAGTGTTGAAAATTAATACAGAACTCTTAGGAAACATGAGAAGACAATCCTATGTCTCCTAGTATTTGCAACTGCAAAGTGAAAAGGTGTTTCAAGTGCAATAAATGCAGTCGATATATACATGACTAAGACTGGATACCAATTGTAACAAAATTATTACAGAAAAGGAGGTAAAAACAGTTTACAAATAGAAAAGTAAAAATGTAAAGAAAAATTTGTTTTTTCTGTTTCTTCTTCCTCGACAGCAAAAGTTACCATTGTCTTGGATCTTGAAGATTGTAATTCAGATGTTACGACACTCATCTTGTATCTCCTTCATTTGCTAAAAATTTGTAAGTCATCTTGTATACATTTTGTTATTGCTCTTACTTGTTTGCGATGAAATATCGTCGTTTCTTGTCAAGTTTACTCTAAATGTAGCATTCGACCGACGTTAACTTTGATAGCCAGTTTGTTGTTGTTGTTTCACTCATTAGACCCAAGACCAAACAATACAATAGTGAAAAAGAAAAATTGTACTAATGAATCGAATAATTTTAAAATATTCATCACGAAATTTTAGAGACTTTGGCCTGGTTCAGTCACAAATTCAGGGTTAAAATTATCATAATAAATGTATTAGGTTCCTGAGCCCAGGCCCTGTAGGTCCGTGCATTCCGGCACTGAATACTTATATTACTATTAGACACTTTCATATGTATTTACATACCTCGCAAATGTAGTTAAAATCCCCTAAGGTAGGGTATTAATTGGGTTATTTGGGGATTGACAAAAGCTTCTGAAACTAGAAATAAGAATATAGTGATTTATCAAGGATGAAAAGAGATTTAATTCCACAACTCAACAAAGTACTCCCTGACTTCCATCGTATTTTAATACAGATCGTATATTCTGAAGGATCGTGATTTCAACTATTTTAATTTCTATACATTAACTTAATATAACTTATACGGGAGTACAATTAAGTGGAACTTTGAATTACATAACTAGGCGTAAACACTGCAATAGATTACTTAGATATTAAAATTGTCATTGAATAAACGTATATTTGAAGTTAGGCCTTGTACAATTAACTAACTGTTTCTGACTTTAAAAGACCAATAACAAATTTGTAACATAGAATAATCAACGAATTTGTTATAAAGTAACACTTTTTCTTCTAAAAACGTATGTAAAATACTTTCAGTTTCAGATTGTCTCAACTGAGATTTTAAAAATCGTAAAATAAACATTCCTATCTCACCTTCATAAAATCCACACTGGACTCAAGAGGGTTGTCAAATCTAAACAACAAGAGAAAGCTTTCTTCCAGCGGTAGAAGCTGGGCCAGCTACAACACAAAGAATACACGTGTTAAAATGTAAATCTATGTTTGCGACAGCTTAAGACATTCTGTCGAGAGATGTTAAGTAGTCATCAATCAACTTTTCGTTGTGTTTACTTTTAAAAAAATCATTTTATTTTTGTTTATATAACTAATCGTTTTCAATGGTACTTCTCTTTGTTTATATAAGTAACTGTTATCAGTGGTACTTCTCTTTGTTTATATAAGTAACCGTTATCAGATAACGGTTACTTATATAAACAAAGAGAAGTACCATGATAACGGTTACTTATATAAACAAAGAGAAGTACCATTGCGTATAGCTGATTGGAGCGACTAGTGAAACTTTGTTTACAGTCATGCTGCCTATAATGCAGGATATTGTAATGTTGCACCCTATTTTTCGGGGGAATATGTTCCCAATCCTCTGTAGCACGGTGCGAGCTCCAGGCAGGTTTTGACTTACTCCCCCAACCCCTTCCCATGAATACGTTGGTCTAATCTTCTGTAACATCAAAGCAAAACAAGCTGTGGTAATGTTTAATCGTATCAACAGAGTTAGTAGTCGTGTTTAGATAAGAAAGTGTTAGAAAGATAGAATTAGAAATGGTTTAAGAAAGCCAAGTATCTCATAAATTATTTAACTCAATATTCCAGGTGGTGGGAGTTTGAGGTGGGCCAGAGAAAATATTGGGAGGACTTTGTAGTCTAGTTGTGTGGATCACCAGCATGTTGAACACGCTAGATTTGGTGACTAAGGCAAATTTTGGGTTGGCTATAGCCCCCAAGCCCCTATTTATCTCCGCCCCTGAACCGAATAATAAATAAGAACCTGCCCAAAAATATAAAACGTTAATACATGGATCAGGGATGGGATTATTTTCGTAAAAATAAAATAGAATGAAGAACAAACTTTGAGGTGACGACACATGCTCGAAATAAGATTGAAAATGTGTCGTAAATGATAAAACAGTTGAAAGTTGAGCAAAAAGAAAGATTCAGAAAAGAGATAGAAATGTAATGTAATATCAAGAAAAATGTTACAGACAGCTAAGAAAAGATCAAGAAGAAAGATATTGTTTGGTTTGGGGGGGGGGGGTTAAAGGCACAAAGCAACGTGGCTAGCTACGCCAAACAACCGGTATAAACATAAGAAAAATTATATAGTAAGGTAAACAAGTTAAAACAAGTTTTAAACAAGTTAAAAGCTAAACAATGTCCAAAGATCAGATAGTAATTCAAATAGAATGAAAAAGGCCTAGAGCTTACAAAAACTGAAAAACACAAACAAGTTGGACAATGTCACCATTCATCATCGGGGTAAACCCATATAAAGTACATGTTAAAATGGTGCCGCTACTCACGGTCGTAATAACGGCACGACAGTAAAACGTGGGTTATTGTGAATTGAGTGTCACAAAGGCCACACATTGGTGGATCAATCCCAGATAAAAGAAAACGACGAGTTAAAAAACTGTGACCAATGCGTACCCTTGCCAGGACAACTTCCTCCTTACGAAACAAGACAGCCAAAGAACAACAGAAGGTTTGATCTGGAGAAACTTGTTACGACGTTGCTCACTCCAAATCCACTACCAACTGGCGGAAACCGGAGCCTTGAACACAGGACCAGAAAAACTGGATAGAAATGGAAGATTGAGAAAAATGAGCCAGTCGAGAACAGAGTGAAGACAAACATTAAGCGATTTCATGATCAGTAGACAGCAACCACCTAGCCACAACAAACCATAGCAGAGCCCACAGAGTCACCTGACTTCGAACCATCCGTAAAAAACTGGAACGGAAGAATGATTTAAAAGATGTTCGGCAAAGAGAAGACAGTAATTCCAATCAAGAGGATCCACCATCCTCAGATGACTCAAAGAAAGGTCACAGGTGGGGTGGTAACGAGCCATGGCGGGATTGGTTGATCATCGGACTCAGTATCTTCATCCAATGACAGACACAATTCAGTCAACTGTGGCTGGATATGAAGAGCAAAAGGAAGAATGACAGATTGTGTATTTCAAAAGAGCACAGCCCACCGAGGAAGGAAGACATAACCCCAGGTGGGATGCTGTGGTAAGGATTGAAGCTTTGTAGCATATTGTAAAGAAACTGCAAATGGTGGAGGTGAAGAGGAGGTTCATGGGATTCAGCATACAAACTATGGACTGGAGAAGTGTGGAAAGCCCCAGATGGTGTACAGGGACCAATATATTCAAGCCAGAGGGCTGGTAGAACCATAGACCAGAGATCCATAGTCCAGCTTTGAACATATGAGGACATGATATATCCTCAATATAGAACATCAGTCTGCTCCCTAAGAGGTAGAAGAGAGGACATGGAGGGTGTGTAGTGCCCTTGTACACTTCACACGAAGCTGCTTAATGTGAGAAATGAAAGTAAGCTTACAGTCAAAGATCAGCCTCAAGAACTTTGCCTCAGGAATCACGGGAAAAACAACCCCAAGTGAAACA
>NW_013667838.1:53619-58162 GCF_000517525.1 Limulus polyphemus | reverse complement strand
AGATGACTCAAAGAAAGGTCACAGGTGGGGTGGTAACGAGCCATGGCGGGATTGGTTGATAATCGGACTCAGTATCTTCATCCAATGACAGACACAATTCAGCCAACTGTGGCTGGATATGAAGAGCAAAAGGAAGAATGACAGATTGTGTATTTCAAAAGAGCACAGCCCACCGAGGAAGGAAGACATAACCCCAGGTGGGATGCTGTGGTAAGGATTGAAGCTTTGTAGCATATTGTAAAGAAACTGCAAAAGGACTGGAGAAGTGTGGAAAGCCCCCGTGCAGAGCCAAAGCCCAGATGGTGTACAGGGACCAACATATTCAAGCCAGAGGGGCTGGTAGAACCATAGACAAGAGACCCATAGTCCAGCTTTGAACATATGAGGACATGATATATCCTCAATATAGAACATCAGTCTCTTCCCTAAGAGGTAGAAGAGAGGACATGAAGGGTGTGTAGTGCACTTGTACACTTGACACGAAGCTGCTTAATGTGAGAAATGAAAGTAAGCTTACGGTCAAAGATCAGCCTCAGGAACCACGGGAAAAACAACCCCACTGAAACAGAACTCGGAATCGTGGTGTAAGCCCCATTGGCGGCAAAAATGAATGCAAACGGGTTTAGAGAAAGAGAAGGTAAAACCGTTTGCGGATGTCCACTTCAACAAGCGAGTGAGGGCTGTCTGAAGCTGCTGCTCAATAAACTTCATGTTTGATGACTGACAAAAAATGTAGAAGTCGTCGATATAGAGGCTGTTTGCAACAGTAGGAAGGAATTGTTTAGTGATAGTATTCATCTTGATAGTGAAAAGAGTGACACTTAAGACACAGCCCTGAGGGACTCCAAATTCCCGTGTGAAAGAATGGGAAAGGGTCGAACCCACACGGACTAGGAATCGCTTATCATGGAAAAAGTTATGAATAAAACTGGGTAAATAGCCACACAACCCGTATCAATGGAAGTCCCACAAAATGTCAAACCTCCATGTAGTGTCATAAGCCTTTTCAAGTTAAAAGAAGACAGAAACAAAATGCTCTCTCTTGATGAAGGCTTACCTGATTGAACTTTCGAGACGAATCAGGAATGCTGTCTATGAAACCACATTGAGTGAGTGAGAGAAGATTGTTTGATTCAAGGAACCAAACAATATGTACATTAACCTCTCCAAAACCTTACAGAGACAATAGTAAGTCAAGGCAATAAGACGATAATTAGAAGGGATCTCGGGATCCTTCTCAGGCTTTGAAAAAGATAGAACAATAGCTCTAGAAAAACATTCTCTTTCCAGATCCAGTTAAAGAGAACCGGAAGAAGAGTAAGAGAGCCAGGAGAGAATTGGCGTAGCATTTTATAGTGAAGGCCAATGAAGAGCTAGCTTATGTTCCACCACTGTAAAAGGGCGATTATAGTCATAGAGACGATCAGCCCGAAAGGAGAGAGGTGATTTTGCCGAAGACTTGATGGCCAAAAAGGCAGGGAAAGAAACAGAAGTGCTGGAGAAATAGGAAAAGCACTCCCTGGGAGTATCAGCGATGCTCTGTACATCAGCAGCTTCCTGACCATTGGAGAGCAAAATGGAAAGGGGATGGGAAGCACACTTCCCATTGACCTTCCGAATCTCGTCCCAAATGACTTTGGAACTGGTGGTAGAAGAGATGCTGATTGTGAACTTAATCCAAGATTCCTTTTGGCTTTGACATCTGACCTGCCGAGCATGGACACGAACCAACTGGAAAGCAATGAGCCATTTCTGAGCATTCTGTGCCTGCTAGCAGACAGGAGATCACTATGAACGAGGATACCATGAGAAATGTGTCGAGGTTTGGGGGATAGAATAAACAGCTGCTTGAATTATACAGTTAGTTACTGCTTCCACACAGTCATTCATAGAGGGAAGACTAATGACAGTAGGATGGAGTTCTGAGAGAGAGGTGAAAGAGACCCAGTCAGCCCTCTCCAACTTCCATAGTGACACTTGGGTTGGGTGGCATCGACCATGGCCAATGTATCTCATAACAACGGGAAAATTGTCACTGCCTCGTGGGTCACTGTCAACTGTCCATGAAAAATTAGAAAAAAGTGAAGGGGAACAGAGAGAAAGATCAATAGCAGAAAAGAACTGACTAGGTGCATGAAAATAGGTAAATGAACCAGTAATGAAGAGAGATGGATTGTGATCTGAGAGCACACACTCCACAGAATGACCCCTCCCATCAATATCTGCACCACCCCAAAGGGAACTGTGTCCATTAAGTTCTTCCAGGATTAAAAATGGAGACAATAACTGTTCTATTAGAGCATCAAGGTCTGATTGATCGTAAGTCTCTCCAGGAGACGGGTAGAGAGAACAAACAGTGATGATATGACCAACGGAAATATGGATGGCTACAGCCTCCAAGGGTGTATCGAGTGGCATAGACATGGTGAGTATGTGCTGGTCAACTAGCAATGCCACCTCTCCGTGAACTCGTCCATCACATAACCTGTCATTCTGGTATAAAGAAAACTGCCGAAAGGTGACAGTATTGGCAGGTTTCAGAAAAGCCTTCTATAAGGAGAGAAGACATATGGGGTGAGAGGAATTGATCAAGGCCTTAATGTCATCCAACTTAGAACGAAAACCTCGACAATTCCATCGTATCAACGTGGCCATTTTCATTTAGGTGGATGAAAACCCTTCTGCTTGTGACCACGCCATTTTTCTTTAGTAGATGGAAGTCCCTCGACCTCCATGGAACCTACCTTGGGTCGATTGGGCAGATCTCTGTCAGAGGATGGAAGACTTCAGAGACTGAGGGCATGACCGAATAATGATCCTGCACCTCGAGGCCGAAGGAGATGGAACCGAGCAGTCACTGGAAGCAATGGTGGGGACAGAGACAGGAATTGACTTTGACTTGTCAACTCGTGCAACCATGGAGGGCAAAAGACACCTTCACATGATGTGAGAAGGACTCTGATGGAGGCACAGAAAGATGTATCTGCACTCCCACTGAAGCAGTGGAACATAGCGCATCAGCATATGTCCAGGATAGAGTAGGGGACAATACCTTCCGAGCCTTGGGGTAAGAAATGTTATTGACAGTATGTAAACATTGTACCTCTTTTTCCTCCACCCACTTAGTGCAACATCGAAAGTATGAGAGGTGGGAACCACCACAATTGATCCAGTGAGGGTCCAGTTGACACCCATAGGTGTAATGGTCTTTGCCACCACAATGAGCACACGTCAAAAACCACGACTAAATGCTTTTGAATGTCCAAACTACTGACACTGGAAACATCTGAGAGTGTTAGGAATATATGGCCATACCTTCCAATTAAGATAACCTGCCTTTGCAGAGGCAGGTAGATGTGGCAATGTAAATATAACAATCAGAAAATTGGTTGGCAGCATAACTGCGTCATCGTGAGTGGAGATATGATGCTCAGCAGAAACTCCTTAGCTGGAGAAGTCAGCGAGGATTTCCGACTTAGGGATGTTCCGTAAATCCCTCTCAACGATTACTCCTCGAAAAGAATTTAAAGAAGCATAGGGAGTAATCTCAATAGGTATATCTCCAATGGTTTTCGAACTCAGGAGGAGTTCACTGTGTTCAGGTGTAGACGTTTCCACCACAATTTTCCCAAGACAGTGCTTCTTCACTGACTTTGTAGAACTAGCAAGTCCCTCTAAACCCTTCTGAATGAAAAAGGGAGATATTGTCCTAATGATTTCTCAGTAAAAGAATGAAGGATGAGAAAACGAGGTACAGGAACAGTAGAAGGTGAGGATTGGAAATCAAAATCTGCCAATCATGGTCACTTTCCTATCAACGAGATTTTTTGTTTCTTTCTATGCGGTTCACTGAGCATAGGATCCATGAAAAAGGAAAATTCGGTGCACACTGACCTTACCCACCATGGAGCCCTACAAGGGAGTGCACTACAATGCTAAAGCAAAGCATTGTAGAGATGATAGGGTTTCGTGGGCCCTATACCCAAACACCAGCATCAGACACAAGGTCCGCAACACCTGTTGAGAACGTCTAACACTGGTACTTAGATGACTTTAGCCCATCTGGACCAGCCGATTGACTCTGGGGGAGCCACCCCAAGGCCACCCATCTACAGGAATTCAAGGCCAAAGGGGTATGTTAAAGTGCCACCAACGTAAAGGACCCATCAATGACACCCCTCAACCACCAGGACGCTCTTCTCCCTTTCACGGGTCGCCACGCACAGCAAACACGTGGGTGGATTTTCAGATCCCAGAGGAGGTAAACTGAAAATACATAACCTTCCCTGGAAGGCTCACTCACCACGTACAGGAATATACCTCGAGGGTATATGCCGACGAAATAAAGCCAATTGCTTAGCTTTAGTGAAGACTTCACCATAAGTTGATACCACTTCCATAGTATCACCAAATATGGAGTCACTAGTGGATTTCCTTGACCAATTACTTTGAGAGAGTAAAGGGATGGTAAAGGACAAGAGATCACCTAATTTTCTTACCATGAGCCACCGAAAAGAATTTTCTAAAGACATGGAGAGAGGAG
>NW_013667838.1:50960-52903 GCF_000517525.1 Limulus polyphemus | reverse complement strand
CGAAACCAGGTTTCTAGCGTTGTAAGTCCGCAGACATACCGCTGTGCCACTGAAAAAAATCCGAATTAGGAATAAATATTTATGCTTACCTCTCTAATTTCAATTTTTCCATCTTTGTTGTCGTCATAAGCTTCCATGAAAGACTCTTTAAGTTCGGCCATCATAGTTTCAGATACTGTCTAGTAAACAGAACAGACATTCAGATTATGTGGGAAAATTACAACCCTCTTACAAAAAATTACAGCAACAAAGCTATTTGCACTAGCCGTCCCTAATTTAGAAGTGATAGACTAGAGGAAAGGCAACTCTTTTCAAAACAACGAAAAGAGGATTTACCATTACACTATAGTTACACTAATCATTAATATGGACTTTTGTCTCTCATCGTCCTACCCAGCTGACGAATGCCTACTGGGCATTGACATGTGTTAGACAAAGTATAGGTTTGCAATTCGTGATGTACAAATTAAAAGTGCAATGTAGTCTGAGTTTCTTTCATCAAAAATATTAGACCTGTTCGAGAACAATCCATTATTTCCTTGTTTTGTAAGACAAGAACAAACTGATTGTTTTCACGTGACTTTCTATTCACAAATGTGAATAACGCAAGGTGAACAGATAAGTCACAAAACCTGTGAAGTTGAATGGTAATTGTCGTTGAATAGAAGAAAAACGCTATTATCGTTATTGATTTGTTGTTTCCTATCTACCTGTCAAGTTTGATTAGAAAAAAGAATGACTTAAAGAAGTTTGTAAACTGTAAGGAAGTTAATAAATAATAGGAGAAAATACTCTGTGATATACTTGAAAAATTGTTTATAACTGAATAAACAGAGTATTATATATATATATATTTCACAATCAAGTGTAACTTTCGGATGAATTGAGACTACCGACGTTATTGACATGAAAATACATTATTATTAAAGTGACGTTCCAACTAACATGATGACGTCAGCAGTAGAACAATCAAAACACTTCTCTAATAAATATAAAAAGTATTTCACGTGAATGACATGGTTAAACTTCAATAAGTAAATTAGGAACCTAGGGAACATTAAAAGCTAGCAGATTTGATGGTTGGTGAAACTAAGAATCGCAGCTCCTCGAAGTGTCGGTATGAGGTTGTAATCAGTGGCGTACCTAAGGTATGGCACGTACCCTGGGCGCCACTTGAAGAGGGCGCCATTGAGCAGTTTCTATTAAAGTCAGACAAGCCATCCTCGAATAGTGAAAAAAGAATTTTCTTCAGATGTATTATCTGTCTTTAATTATCATGGGTGAGAAGTACTAGGATGGCCGGATTGTTAAACCACTTATATAAATTATTAGGTAAAAATACAGTGCTGGGAGCAACATGACCACATACCTCATAGTACCGCTGCTCAGTGCCAACTGGCAGTAAGACCACTTTCCTGCGCAAACTAGGGAGGTAGTCCAGAATTGTGTGCAAAATCTATGAGATTTAATGTTATTATTAAAAGTGCCATTTCCTTATTTCATAGCATTGTGTAAGAAGACTATGAAACGTTTCTTCATGAAGAAAAAGGAAAGTTGAGCTGAAGAACGGAAGAGACGAAAGTTGGAGGCAGAGGAAGCCAAGAAGTCGAGCAAGTTATTCATGCACTTCTTTGAAAAGCCCAGAACAAGTTCCATGGAGTCGCCTGCACCAGCTACAAGTTTGTTAGAATCCGAAGGTGGATCAAATACAAATGCGTCACAAGCCGAAGAGAAAGTCAAGTGGACAGCAGCTATATGAAGAAATTTTGGATTGCAGAATGTTGCTATCACGTCGGACTAACATGAAAATATCAAGACCTGAAGAGCTTCTCGAATTTATTGTTCAGTATGGAGATGAGAGCGTCTTCCCCAATCTTCGCATTGCTATTCCGATAATGCTAACCATCGCAGTTTCCATCGCCAGCTGTGAGAGATCATTCAGC
>NW_013667838.1:33939-49960 GCF_000517525.1 Limulus polyphemus | reverse complement strand
GGCGCTATTTTCCGTAGATACGCCCCTGGTTGTAATCCGTATTTATCAGAAAAAGTGGTTAAAAGTAGTCTCTAACAATAAATAATCCAACCAAAAATAAATAAAAAGGCAAAATATGTACAACATACAAACATCTTGTAGGCTTGAACAAGCTCAACAGTGCTCGATGAATACATAATCTCAGTGGGTTAAATGTCGCAATGTTATTCTGACACTTCGAGCAACAGCGGGTTTCTGCTTCACCAGCCAATCAACTACCAACGTACGCATCCGTTAGTTTGCATTGTTTCCTAGGTTACTAATTTTCACATTGTAGTGGTTGTATTTGATGACGCTAGGTTAACCTGGTTAAACGCAATACTAGGTAAATAAAACTTTATTAAAAGTAAAATTATTCAAGGTAGTGTTTAAGCTATAAGGAAAGTAAAAAAATGTAGTTTTGAAACTGTAGGAAACTATGTAAGGTAGTTTTGAACTATAAGGAAACTCTGTAAGATAATTGTTAAACTGTAAGGAAATTTTTAAGTAAGTTTTTATGCTGTAGGCAAATATGTGACTTTTTTAACTGTAAATAAACATGTAAAGTAGTTTTTTAAATTTAAGAAAACCATGTATGGTAGTTTTTTAAACTATAAGGAAATCAAATATGATACTTTTAAACTGTAGGAAACTTTGTAAGATAGACTTAATCTGTAAAACTATCTGAAAAAAGATAACTGTAGTTTCTTTATGGTTTTCATCTTGTTACAGAATTCAATATGTGTTTTGAGAAATTTCCCTGAAAACGCATGAGTTGATTTCAATCCAGCGCGACCAGCAACAAAACTGACCAATAGAAAGTCACGACGTTAACCATTGTCAGCAGGGGAACTAGATAAGAGACGTTATTAATACAGAACCATTAGAGTCACTTTACGTTAGGACCAAAATAAATCTGGCGTAAAAAAAAAGATTTTCAGTTGCCAGTAATTTGAGGAAATGAGGGCAAAGAAGATTTTTATTGGAAATTTTAACCTTGCTACTGCACCATATTGAGTAATTTTATAAAACAGAGTGTAAAGAACTGATGGAAAAAGTAGGTGAAATCATTCATTTTCTATGTACAATACATAAGAAACCTCAGCAGTAATTTGTGTGTATAGTGTGTACAATACACAAGAAACTGTCAGCAGTAATTCGTGTGGTTTCTTGTGTATTGTTTCAGCAGTAATTAGTCTGTACAATACATAAGAAACTGTCAGTAGTAATTAGTGTGAACAATACACAAGAAATCCTCAGCAGTAATTAGTGTGTACAATACACAAGAAATCCTCAGCAGTAATTAGTGTGTACAAAATATAGGAAACCCTCAGTAGTAATTAGTGTGAACAATACACAAGAAACCCTCAGTAGTAATTAGTGTGTATAATACACAGGAAACCCTCAGTAGTAATTAGTGTGTAAAATACACCGGAAACCCTTAACAGTAATTAGTGTGTACAATACATAGGAAACCATCAGCAGTAATTAGTGGGATTAAATTTATGGCCACTGTATTCTATTTTACTTTTTTTTAAATCTAGGGTTAAAAGAATGTATTTTTTTGTAATCACAAGACTATACAATGGGCTATCTGTGGTCACCAAGAGTATTTTTAGCGTTATGAGCCCTCAGACTTACCGCGGAGCCACCGGGGAGCAGTTGAAAGAAACAAATACTATAATATGTTTTGCAAAATACTCTTTGTCAAAGACCCCCTATAAAAATATGTTAAAGAAATCTCACAAAAACAATACGTGCGTGTGTTAAAAATCACCTACCTCAGGACCAACGTCTGCCACATTAACGCTGGAAACGAACTCTGTCAAGAAATTGTCCAGCTCTCTGTCCTCAATGTAACCATTACCTGGAGAAAAAGGACATTCAATAAAATGGATACAGAAAAAAATTTATATTTCAAAGTTATTTTATAAAACTTTTACTAAATCACTAGATGTGTGTAACATCATAAAGTTATTTATATATATAATACAAACTAATTTTTACAGCCTTTATAAGTGTAACCATCAACTCAATATATAGTAACATTTCTTTATAGGTGTAACCATCGACTGAATCTACAGTAAAATTTCTTTATAGGTGTAACCATCGACTGTAGCAACATTTTGTAGGTGTAACCATCGACCGCCTGAGCTTTAGAATTAGTACTTCTCTAATGAGTGTAAATAAGTTTAAAACACACATTTTTATTGGGTTTCGTGATACTTTAAACACCAGGATTTACATCTACGAGTTACTTCTAGTAGGAAAAGTTGTTTGGTTATTTGACTTTTATTGGCACAAAGCAACTGGGCTATCTGCACCAAACAACCAGTAAAAAAGCTGCAAGTGAAATACAATAAAATGTAAAAAGGAAATAACTGAAAAAGAAGCAAAGCCCAAAAATTTAGTAAAAATCGAAATAGAAGTAAAAAGGCCCATGGCCGGTAAAAAACTGAAATCACAATCGAGCTGGACAGTGTAACCATCACCAATGGCATCGTCCAACGTCAGGGGAAACCCGTAGAAAATGCATGTCTGAACTTCTGCCGCCACTGACGTCCGTAACGGTGCCACGAAAGTAAAAAGTGTCACAAAGGCCACAGATTGCGGGATCAGTCCCACATATAATAAAACGATTGGTAAAAATACTGTGACCAATACGGAAACTAGACGGCCAAAAAACAACACCAAGTTTGACCTGGAAAAGTCGACTGCCAACTGGCGCAAAGCCGGGCCTTGATCACACGACCATAATCCATAAACGGGATAGGCGTGGCTCTGCGAGCACCAGAGCATACGGACTTAGCTGCGATGTCAGCAAGCTTATTCCTGCGATTACCAACATGGCCAGAATCCAGAAAAACCGGATAGAGCCAGAAGACAGTGAAAAGTGGGCCATTCGTTTCTGAATAGCGACGAGAAGAGGGTGAGAACTAACATTAAGCGATTACAGGGCCAGAGAGCTAAGAGAGTCAGTGTAAACAGTACAGTTAGTGTATTGCTTAGCTTCTACGTAATCTAGGGCAAGAAAAATGGCATATAACTCGGCAGTGAACACAGAAACTGTAGAGGGGATTCTGTGAGCAACCACCTAGCCACAACAAACCATAGCAGAGCCCACAGAGTCACCTGACTTCGAACCATCGGTAAAAAACTGGAACAGAAGAATGATTTAAAAGATGTTCGGCAAAGAGAAGACAGTAATTCCAACCAAGAGGATCCACCGTCCTCAGATGACTCAAAGAAAGGTCACAGGTGGGGTGGTAACGAGCCATGGCGGGATTGGTTGATCATCGGACTCAGTATCTTCATCCAATGACAGACACAATTCAGCCAACTGTGGCTGGATATGAAGAGCAAAAGGAAGAATGACAGATTGTGTATTTCAAAAGAGCACAGCCCACCGAGGAAAGAAGACATAACTCCAGGTAGGATGCTGTGGTAAGGATCGAAGCATGGTAGCATATTGTAAAGAAAATTGCAAATGGTGGAGGTGAAGCGGAGGTTCTTGGAATTCTATGTACAAACTCTGGACTGGAAAAGTGCGGAAAGCCCCCGTGCAAAGCCGAAGCCCCAGATGGTGTACAGGGACCAACATATTCAAGGCAGAGGGTCTGGCAGAACTATAGATCAGATACCCATAGTTCAGCTCGGTACATATGAGGGTACAATAGATCCTCAACATAGAACATCGATCCACTCCCCAAGAGGAAACTCCAGTTTTGTAAAAAGTTGTGAATAAAAATGGATAAATAGCCACGCAACCCATATGAATGGAAGTCCCACAAAATATCAAACCTCCATGCAATGTCATATGCCTTCTCAAGATAAAAGAAGACAAAAACAAGATGCTCTCTCTTGAGGAAGGCTTCCCTGATTGAAGTTTCGAGACGAATCAGGTGATCCCGGTGGAACGCTGTCGACGAAAACTACATTGGGTTTGTGAGAGGAGGTTGTTTGATTCAAGGAACCAAACAAGACATATATTACCATCCTTTATCCATTATCCTTCCAGATCCAGTCAAAGAGAACCAGAAAAAGAGTAAGAGAGGCAGGACAGAAATAGAGCAGCATCTCATAATGAAGGTCAGTAGGTCTGACTAATTGATCAACTAGTATATAGAGATGGTTGATCAGTTGGTATACAGATGGGGTTGATGAACTAGTATATAGAGATGGTTGATCAGTTGATATACAGATATGGTTGATCAGTTGATATAAAGATATGGTTGATCAGTTGGTATACAGAGATGGTTTATTAGTTGGTATACAAACATAGTTGATCAATTGGTATACACACATAGTTGATCAATTGGTATACACAAATGGTTGATCAGTTGGTATACAGAGATGATTGATTAATTGGTATACAGAGATGGTTGATCAACTGGTATATGCAAATGGTTGATCAGTTGGTATACAGAGATGGTTGATCAATTGGTATAAGTATACACAGATAGTTGATTAATTGGTTCTTCGTAGTAGAAATATGCAGAATAAAAAAAATAATATTTGACTGTCAACTTTGAAGGAGGACCGAGTATGGCCAAGTAATTGGCGTGCTAATTTCACGGTCCAAGGTTCGAGACGTAATGCCGTTTTACATGCTCCGTACTTTCAGCTGTTAGCTTGTTATAAAAGTTACAGTCAATTCTGTTATTGGATTCAAAGAGCCGGACTCAACCTGCTCTCCTTCTGGCCAGTAGTTCAACATTAAGAACAGCTTTGTATGAGCTACAGGGGTTTCTGAAATAGCCATTTAATCCATGTTTAGTATTAGGTGCTTTTGAGCTGAAAGTTAAAATTCCAGCTGTAGTGGAAAACTTAATAACTTTTGACAGGTGTTGCAGACGGTTTTCGTCTCATTCAGACTATTTTCTTAGCTTTCTTTTGTCTCTCTGTCTAGTGTTTTAGTAGTTTGTTTGTTTAGTGGTTTGTATTGTAGGAGTTTCCTTGTCAAACTCAGATGTGTCTTGTGTTTCAGTAATCGGTGATCCAGAGTTCAATAATCCTCCAGCTTGCATTAAGGAATTATTTTTTCTTTTATGCTAGTTTCCCTGTGTTTACTTAGACTGTTTTCCAGTCAAGTGTTTCAGAAACCAGTTACTGCCTTCCAGACTAGTGTCGTCCAGTCGAGTGTTTCAGAATTCCACTGGCGTCCTCCAGTCAAGTGTTTCAGAATCCAGTTACTGCCTTCCAGACTAGTGTCGTCCAGTCGAGTGTTTCAGAATTCCACTGGCGTCCTCTAGTCAAGTGTTTCAGAATTCAGTTACTGCCTTCCAGACTAGTGTCCTCCAGTCAAGTGTTTCAGAATTCAGTTACTGCCTTCCAGACTAGTGTCCTCCAGTCAAATGTTTTAGAATCCAGTTACTACCTTCCAGACTAGTGTCGTCCAGTCCAGTGTTTTAGAATTCAGTTACTGCCTTCCAGACTAGTGTCCTCCAGTCAAATGTTTTAGAATTCAGCTCCTTCAGCACAACACATCATAACTATTTTTTGTTCTAGTTCACCTGCTCTAAGTAGGCTTACTGGTCTGAATACCACGTTCTAAACTCTATCACATCATTTATTTTTATCAAACTGTATATGATGTAAACATTTTATGTGGACTAACTATAAACAGTTCCACTCGCTATGACTTCTGTATGTCATGACTTATTTGTTTCAGTAGCAGTGGGAGTAAAGTATCCCATTTCGCAGGAAATGTACATTTCAAATTTCAGCACAGTTGTTAATTATGTGTCATGTTTATATTGCAACAAGCTAACAATGGATCAAGTCACTGGTGTATTAAAGTCATCTGTTTATCAACATGTAAGCTCTGAAAGAATAATATCAAGGCCTTTCGCCGTCGTTTTTTCCGCTAGGAAAAATTGTAACTTACTCAGTATGTTTGATTATTTGGCTATGCAAGGTTTAACAGATGTCACTTTCCTAGTTTATTTACTCTCACAAATGTGGCGACATGAAAAACTAAATTTAAGTTCATTAAGATACAATAATTTTTTGAAGTAAATGTTGCAACTAAAGACTGAATTCTTCTCATTAGTAAAAGCTTAATGTAGTTCAGTTATGTTTGTTTCTTTTTCTGCGATCTGCCCCACGGTGAATAAAAAACAAACTAACAAAAAACATGCCTTATTCCTTAGGAAACATGTTCAAGAAAAGTGAAAGAATTAACTTCAACTTCTAGACATAAAAACATTTAAACATCTTGGCAACACTCTTCTCACCAGATTCTAAACTCACTGGCACGTTTAAACATCTTGATAACACTCTTATCACCAGACTTTAAACTCACTCTAAACACGCTGGTATGTTTAAACATCTTGATAATACTCTTATCACCAGATTCTAAACTCAGTAAACACGCTGGTACGTTTAAACATCTTGGCAACACTCTTCTCACCAGATTCTAAACTCACTGGCACGTTTAAACATTTTGATAACACTCTTATCACCAGACTTTAAACTCACTCTAAACACGCTGGCACGTTTAAACATCTTGACAACAATCTTATCACCAGATTAAACTCACTCTAAACACGCTGATACGTTTAAATATCTTGATAACACTCTTATCACCAGACTTTAAACTCACTCTAAACACGCTGGTATGTTTAAACATCTTGATAACACTCTTATCACCAGATTAAACTCACTCTAAACACGCTGGTACGTTTAAATATCTTGATAACACTCTTATCACCAGAATAAACTCACTCTAAACACGCTGGTATGTTTAAACATCTTGATAACACCCTTCTCACCAGACTCTAAACACGCTGGTATGTTTAAACATTTTGACAACATTCTTCACACCAGACTCTAAACTCACTCTAAGCACGCTTGTACGTTTAAACATCTTCACAACATTCTCCTCATCAGACTCTAAATTCACTTTTTTTCTAAGCATAAAATGAAACTGGTCAGGTAAGTTTATTTCTTTGGATTGCGGTTTGAAGTCAAACTTTGACACTTGAAAGTTTTCATCTACCCTAAAGACAGATTTCTGTTTCAAATCAAACTTTGACATTTGAAAGTTTTCATCTACCCTAAAGACAGATTTCTGTTTCAAATCAAACTTTGACACTTGAAAGTTTTCATCTACCCTAAAGACAGATTTCTGTTTCAAATCAAACTTTGACACTTGAAAGTTTTTATCTACCCTAAAGACAGATTTCTGTTTCAAATCAAACTTTGACATTTGAAAGTTTTCATCTACCCTAAAGACAGATTTCTGTTTCAAATCAAACTTTGACACTTGAAAGTTTTTATTACTTTAAATAAAGGTTTTGATTTCACGTGAAAGAGAACCATAATTTCACATTTAAAACCTCTTACGAGCCCCAGGCTGTGCGTGGCCTAGTGGTCGGGATGACGAGCTGTGGATCAAAAGGTTCAAGGTTCGAGCGGTAATACGCTACTATATACGTTCCACACTATCAGTTATGGAGGAGTTATAACTGTGAAAGACAATTCGCCTGTTGATTGATTTCCCTCCCTCTAGTCATCTGTTCTAATCTAAGGTGTCTCTGACCTGGCCGTTCAACCGCCTGTCGCTTAAAGTGTCGTTTAAGTTGGTAATATCCTTGTCACTTAAGATGTAGATTAGGTTGGTAATGTCCTTGTCATTTAAGGTACCGTTTAGGTTGGTAATGTCCTTGTCACTTAAGGTATAGTTTTGGTTGGTAATGTCCTTGTCACTTAAGGTATAGTTTTGGTTGGTAATGTCCTTGTCACTTAAGGTACCGTTTAGGTTAGTAATGTCCTTGTCATGTAAGGTGTAGTTTTGGCTGGTAATATCCTTGTCACTTAAGGTACCGTTTAGGTTGGTAATGTCCTTGTCACTTCAGATGTAGTTTAGGTTGGTAATGTCCTTGTCACTTGAGGTACCGTTTAGGTTGGTAATGTCCTTGTCACTTCAGATGTAGTTTAGGTTGGTAATGTCCTTGTCACTTAAGATGTAGTTTAGGTTGGTAATGTCCTTGTCACTTCAGATGTAGTTTAGGTTGGTAATGTCCTTGTCACTTGAGGTACCGTTTAGATTGGTAATGTCCTTGTCACTTAAGATGTAGTTTAGGTTGGTAATGTCCTTGTCACTTAAGGTACCGTTTAAGTTGGTAATGTCCTTGTCACTTAAGATGTAGTTTAGGTTGGTAATGTCCTTGTCACTAAAAATGTAGTTTAGGTTGGTAATGTCCTTGTCACTTAAGATATCGTTTAAGTTGGTAATGCCCTTCTTTCTTATTTAAAGTGCACCTCTATAGTCATTATTTTGTAACACAGACGTCGCGTTGTCGTGAAGCATATTCTTTGTGCCACATGTTTCTATCTGAAGATTTGATAATGTTTGGACCTTAACCGTGTGTATAAAGTCCAACATTTAAACATATGTGGTCCTTTTTTAAAATGTGTTTCAAAAATGTACTTGAAGCTATGGATATTACAGATACTGTATAAAACTGTGTGTTTAGAAGTAGTAATCGATTTCTGCTAAAACATTAGCTCCTTCCTTTGTGGATTTTGTTTTACACAGTCCAATCATTTTGGTGATCATGTTCCTAAATAAAACAAAATAAACGAAACTATACTGGTACTGCATTGTAGAAGAACAGTGTAAGAATCAATACAACTAGCACGTGTGTGTTATCAAGTTCAATGAAAGAAATTCGACCAAACGGTGCTGAAGCTAGCAGAGCTCTCTCTTGGGACCGCTGTCGTGACGAGCCCATGTTCTAGACAACTTCAATCGACGCCTAAGACATCACGTTGAACTTTTACGGAAATAAAATTTGGGCGTTTGAGGCAATACTTCGTTATTCCGAAATCAGAAGGACTAGGTACAAACAAATCATATATTGTTAAAAAATAGTCATTTGATTACATTGAAAGTTTCAATTTAATTCCAGGCGGTAAACATTTATCATAACGATTGTTCACATATTTATAGATTTTACTGGTTTAATTTTCTTTGTCACTTCAAGAAAACGTTCGATAAAAACTAATTTATTTGGACATAAAGCCTAACAGTTTTACAAACTATGACCTAAATATTTAAATAATTTATACACTTATTAAACCTTTTCCTTGTTTGACCGAAATATTGATTTTTTCTCTCTGTATTAAATGCTTTATAATATTGATATAAATTCAAATTAAGTAACACAAACTGTATTCTAGTCCCCCGATGGGTTAGCGATAATTTTACAAAAATAAAAGGCAGAAATCCAGGGATATATTCCCCACGGTGGACAAACTGCAGACACGCCATTGTTAGCTTTACGCTAGGAAAAACATGTATTACCACGATTTTATGAATTAAATATTCAATCTGTTTCACGTCAAATTTCGTAAATTCAGGGTGTACAGGAAATACGTTTATAGATTATTTGATCAAAACAGGCGACTTGAATAGTTACTCAACTTATATTGTTGTGCTCTATATATTTATGTGTGTGTTGTGTTAAATATACCTAAACTTTATATTATTAAGATACATAAACAAATGGAAGTAATTATGGGGTTATTTAACGGTGCAGTGACGTTAGTTTACATTGAATTGTTTTGCATTTAACTACAAAAGTACAGACAGTCGTATTATTCCAAGCAGTAGTGTAGTGAATGAACTCATGGCTCCCATCACAAATACGGCACATGACAAACGTTTAGAAATCAAAGTTTTGTCTGGCGAAGATTACTCCACCCGACATTTCCTGTTTCAGTATAAGTTGTATGGAAACTGAAGAGGGTATGAGAAACTAGTATCATTGATAATAAAAATGGTCGAATTAGAAATCCCAAACTCTTCAAAAGTGATTATAAGTGGCATCAATGGATGTGTAGCTTGAGAAAAAACACTACCTAGGAGATATAACCTAACAAAATGTTAAATGGGCATCAGACTTTAAACAACGGGATGAGAAATGTGAGGGTGCTCTTTACAGGTGAATCCATATTAACATTGTCACCAATAATTCGTTCAATAACAGAAAGGCATTACGATTAACGTACACCATCTGCATTCCTAGGGGACCAGTTCAAGTGTGCTTAATCAATGGTATTAAGAGATGTACATAAAACTGATGGCACCATGAATGCTGACAGATACCTTAAGGTTGCTATACATCATATTATTTCGTAACGAACAAGACCTGTTGGACAGGGATTCATCTTCCAGCAATCTCAAGCATGTGTGTAATGTAGTGTAGCATATCTGGTGAGAAAAATGGGCTGATGGAACACTCAAAACCATGGATTAGCCAGTATGAATATTATTAAGACTGTATTGTCTTACATAGAAACTAGAAGTGTTAAACTTTGAGTGAATTATGAGGAGTAATACAGAAAATCTTGAACAATATATCGCAATCATACATTGATAAACTTTCGGAAGTATAAAAACAAGTAATACAGGACATTTTTGAAGATACCGCCAAAGAATGTATTTGGGTACGTTTTTGAATTTATGGCAAAAATAATGCTAAGGCTATCTGTCGCCAACCAGCAGCGCCCTACCACGCACCATATACACTAAGAGATTGACTGTTAATCTTACAACGCCATCACAGTTTAAGGTTCAGGGAATATTTTGTGATATCGCACGGATTAAACCCGGCTCGCTAGCATTGCTATGAAAGATGTTTATACAGTTAACACAGGTGTGACAACAGTGCTATCTATTATAAATGATTCTTTAAACACATCGCAGATAACAATACAGAACGGATTCCACGACAAAAGTAGCTTCCGATAAAAAGGATTACGTTTATTATAGGTTTGCACGATAGAATTTCATTGGCTTGATAGAAGGAGGTAGCCATTACACTGTGTGATAAGAATTTGTTAATTTTAATAGAAACAAGTACTAAAAACATTTTGTAAATGTAAAATGACGTAGGGATGGCCGTGCCAAAAATAATAGAAACAAGAATGTAGAGATGATAAAGCTATACGTAGATCATCTCTACATGACTTTAAATATCAAAATTTAATGTTACACTGTAACACTGCACGAGAACAAAATGGTAACGAGGTCGGTCAATTCGACCGATCTCGTAGAGAAAGTCTTTACTAGTCTGTAATAATCAAGACATGTTTTGACTCAACTTGGTTTTCCTTGTATGTAAGTTTTAGGCTCTTAATTACACTACACTGATGCTTACCCTGACATAACCATGATCCATGATATTGTTACAAGACAAATAAAAAAAACTGGAAATTTAAAAACCTGTAAATAGGGATCGTGAAAAGTAAGGAAACAAGGCTGGAGATACTGTATACATTATTTACTGAAACTACAAACCCCTATTCTGGCTCCATGCGGTTACCTAGAATTAGATTTGGTGGAGTCAAAATAGGGATTTGTAGTTTGAGTAAATAATGTTTACAGAATCCCCAACCTTGTTTCCTTACTTTTTTACGATCCCTATTTGCGGGTTTTTAAATTCCCAATTTTTGGTTTTATTTATCTTACTTGCTGGATATTTTTATGCTTAACAATGGGCAAAGGATTACTTGATACGGTAGCTAACTTTATACATTGTAATGATAATAAACATAATTAGTAGCTAGCTGATATGGTTCATGGTGATTTACTATAGCTATTGACTATCTGATCCTATTAGTTAGAGATATAAAATGTTAAACTACAGCTGGAGATTGCCATGTAGATTTGTGAACATTTATAGTATTTGTGTAACTAAATTCTCTATATGTAATGCATAGCAATGGATAAATATATGCGTAGATTAAGACACAACCCCCACTAAGCGCAAAAAAAATATTACAAGTAGAAAAGCAGCATTTTCAAATAAAACATATAATTTTAAAACACCGTGCCTTTTAAAGTAATTATTCTAAGAATGTGTGTATAAAAATTTAGTGTTACGTGTATTGATTTTATTTTACTCCTTCACTTCATACATAATATACTGGTTGACTCCCTAAAGACATCGATTGTATAGTGTACAAGGTATTGAGTGTATATATATGTTAGTCATCTAATATTCATATATTATTGACTGGTAATTCCTGTTTCACCGTTCTTAAACTTTTTAAAGGAACATAATATATTTGTAAGAATTTTTTTTTCAATTACTACTAGTTATTACGACTAAATGATGACATCATGCAGTGCTAAGAAATACACAGAGTGTATTTATGTTTTAACTGAAATTAATGATAAATTAGTTGTAGAGTTATATCAATTGAAACAAGAAGAAGAAAGATGAACAATTTGGTGGGTTGGTCACTTTCTGGTTTGGTATTTTAGCGATGGTTTCTTGCATTGTTTTTGGTGCTTGTTGGGTAGAGAAACAACTTAAAGTGAGTGACAATCGTACTTTAAAGTAAAATTCTCTGTTACTGTTAATTATTTAAAGTGTGTATTTGTATTTTGCCTATTGAGTACCTTGGTCATCCTGACATATAGAGTTTACCGACTCTGTGATATATTGCAGTTACTCAGACTGTCAGAAGGGGATTCAGGTTATTAGGTTTTAAACCTGAACGGTGCACGTGAGACTATATATCGGTTTCGTCATTCACTGACAAGGGTGAAAGCAGCGAGTTAGACTTAAAATTACCAGGCTTCTGATTTGATATGTTGTTTATAAACTGTTAGCCAGCATTTACTTTAATTTATCTCATAATATCAGGGGTTTATTGATATTTTATTATTGTGCTGTTTGTTTTTTTTGTTTTTTTTTTTATGTATGTGTGTGTGTGTGTCATGTCACTGGAGAAAAAAAAAAAGAGCGTTAGTGATTTTTTTTTCTTTACTCAGGTAGTGGTTTTATGATCCATACTTCGGCAATGGTTTTATGTTTTTCTACTTCGGTAATGCTTTTATTTTCTTTACTCCAGTAGTGGTTTTATGTTCCCTTACGCCGGTAGCGGTTTTATTTTCATTACTCCAGTAGTGGTTTTATTTTATTTACTCCACTAGTGGTTCTATGTTCCTTACTTCAGTAATGGTTTTATGTTCCTTACTCTGGTAGTGGTTTAATTTTGCTTACTTCAGTAATGGTTTTATGTTCCTTACGTCGGTAATGGTTTTATGTTCCTTACGTCGGTAATAGTTTTATCTTTCTTCCTTCGGTAATGGTTTTATGTTCCTTACGTCGGTAATGTTTTTATGTTCCTTACTCCGGTAATGTTTTTATGTTCCTTACGTCGGTAATGGTTTTATGTTTCTTACTCCGGTAGTGGTTATATATATATATATATATATATATTTATGTTTTATGTAACACTACATATAACATTTTTAAAGTCACAAAAAAGATTGAGCAAAACTAGATTAATCGCTCGCGTGGTGACAGAAAAACTGAACCAAGTGCTTGATAGGAACTATCCGTCAAATTAAAAGGGAAAAAAATCAACTTTAATTTGTTTGTTGCCAACGTTTCGTGCAACGCTTTTCGTAATACATTTAAACGTTTCTAGTTACTAATTTCACATCTTGTTTTCGTGGCCCTCCGGCTATGACGTTTAGAGACATTTCACGAAGCCACAGAAACTAACTTCTCCAAAATAACGTCATTGTAATCAAAACATTCATTATAAATTTTTATCATGTTTTTTTAATCCAGTCTTTCTTTAAAATTTTCATGCAAACTTCTAATTTTCGACTAGAAAGAAACACAGCTAGTCAACAGCACCCATCGCCAACCCTTGCACTACTCCTATATGACCGAGTAGTGGACTGTAACTGCCACTATTATAACAAACCTATGGCCCCAAAGTACGGGCTCTTTTTTTGCATCACTGGGAAACGAAACATGAACCCTCAGATTCACAGCCCAGGCACACTTACTACTAGGCTACGCCTAGGCTTTTTTAACAACGAGCAGCCTAATTATACAGTTCAGAACAAATGCTATTTAAACATAATGTTCTTATAAGTTAACAAGAACATTTCTGTGTAACAAACTGTCCATAAATATTTAATTCCGTAAATCAATATACCAGAAAGAGCGACGTCTAGTGGTTAGCATGTTGGGCTGCGGATTGAGGTATTTTTACCAGACAGCGACTATTAACACATCTTAAAAAGATGTGGTGTAAGTTCGGTTTTACTTTCTTTACCAGACAACAACTATTAACACATCTTAAAAAAGACGTGTGGTGTAAGTTGGGTTTTACTTTCTTTACCAGACAGCAACTATTAACACATCTTAAAAAAGACGTGTGGTGTAAGTTGGGTTTTACTTTCTTTACCAGACAGCAACTATTAACACATCTTAAAAAAGACGTGTGGTGTAAGTTTGGTTTTACTTTCTTTACCAGACAGCAACTATTAACACATCTAAAAAGACGTGTGGTGTAAGTTGAGTTTTCCTTTATTTTACCAGACAACAACTACTAACACATCTTTAAAAAGACGTGTGGTACTTTGTCCCTGTTGTCATTTAGAAAGCAGTTGTTTATCAAACAAGTTAACGAAAATACTTGACCTTTTACCTTATAAAAGTATTTAGATTCAGTCAAGAAATCCACTATTGCTAATGGTATCTCTTGCAGTTATTTCCAGAATGTTAGCTTAGCAACGTTGAAAAGAAGAAGCGAGTGCAAATCATGCGATATTTGTAATGAGAATCGCGGTTTTTGAAACCTGGTGAAATGGTCTGACTCAAGAGGAAGAGATCCAATGAGAACCTGACCCTCCCAAGTCGGCCAACGAGAAAATACCAATTCAGACAACAGCATTCATTTATTCTCTGACGTTAGAAAAGCTATTTGCTATCAAATGGTTATCCGATTTCTATCCACTGCGGGGAATCGAACATCGGATATTAGCATTGTAAGTCCGTAAGCTTACCGTGACCCACCAAGGAACAAAATTACATGAACAACAAAATCTGCTCATTTAAAAAAAATTAAGCATTTTCAAAAGAAGTAAGACTTTTTTAGCCCATCTCACCTAAGTGATATGTATACACTATGGAAAAGTTCGAACTAATACTGTACAAAATAAATTATATATCTCTCTGTGAGTGTTACTGCAGCTGTAACAGAATGTAACAGGACACCACACACTGCGTTATATCTCTATGTGAGTGTTACTGCAGTTGTGACACAATGTAGCAGGACACCATGCACTGTGTTATATCTCTATCAGTGTTACTGCAGCTGTAACAGGACACCATGCACTGCGTTATATCTTTGAGTTTGTTTTGTTGTGAGAGTTATGACGTACACTGTTGTGAGTTATAACGCGAATTTCCGGTAATTTTGTGGAAAACGTTTCTTCCTGTGCGAGAATACAGCGCTAGTATGTACTAACTGAACGCATAGCAAACATTTAAAATGACAGAGGTAGCCAAGTCAAAGTAGCTTATAAAGTGAAACGAACAATTTCATATTAATTACAACTTTGGGTTTTTCTGTTGCCAGGGAGATATTTAAAACTTCAGAACCTGGGATGAGTAGAATTTCTGAGCATAAATAACGCCTTTTAGTTCCGTTTTGGAACATTTTCATATTACCATGTTATTCGTCTGTCACGTAAACACAACTTTTTCTGTAAGCCATTTACAACACTTAAAACGCGTTAAGTTTATCAAATTTCCAAGTTAACAATAAAACGGTTGAATTAGAAGAGTAAACAATTCACCACATTTTTTATCCCAAACTACAGAAGACAAGCAACGTAAACTGGAGTACATGTAACACCCAGAAGAGGTGTTAAAAGTAAAGTAAATAGGTGTTGTTGTGTTTTATTATTATTGTCAAGCATACCTAGGATTATTGAGGATGCTCTTAAAGAAATATCTGTAGCAGTACAGTGTAATGCTAAAATGCCTGATGAAATTTAACAATGCATATTACTAAACCGCTTGTGTAGTGTAATGTTACACTATATAAAGAAACTTTACAATGCATACATTACTAAACGCTTGTGTAGTGTAATGTTACACTATATAAAGAAACTTTACAATCCATACATTCCTAAACGCTTGTGTAGTGTAATGTTACACTATATAAAGAAACTTTA
>NW_013667838.1:31917-33045 GCF_000517525.1 Limulus polyphemus | reverse complement strand
AAGTAAAGACTTGTGTCGTTAAAATTTCAGTTGGAACGAAGTTACGGAAAAATCAATTAACAAACGGAGACGTAACAATACGTTAGTTAGTAGACTGTTGTATATAAACAATATATACGTTACTTAGTAGACTGCTGTATAAAGACAATATATACTTTAGTTAGTATATTCTTGTATGTTGTATAAAGACAATATATACGTTAGTTAGTAGACGCTTATATGTTATATAAAAACAATATACATGTTAGTTAGTAGATTCTTGTATGTTGTATAAAGACAATATATACTTTAGTTAGTAGATTCTTATATGTTGTATGAAGACAATATATACATTAGTTAGTAAACGCTTGTATGTTGTATAAAGACAATATATACGTTAATTAGTAAACGCTTGTATGTTGTATAAAAACAATATACATGTTAGTTAGTAGATTCTTGTATATTGTATTGTTGCGTCTCCGTTTGTTAATTAACTTTCCGTAACTTCGTTCCGACGAAACTTAAGCGACACAAGTCCTTTCTTAATAAAACTGGTTTATTATTTCCGAATATAACTTTACCAATACACTCAACTTTAACAATCGCGCTAAACAAACGCTGTAACGTCTCTCGTGCTCTCTGACTGCAGTTCAATTACTCACTGTCTACACACACACTACATTCCCCTCTTTTATATACCAGACTACCCTATCTAGCAAATACTAGAGCATTCGCCAAGATACGGGATAGTTCTAGAAACAAGAGAGCGTGAGAATCACATGACCTCGATGACGCAACACTGCCCCCTCCTTAATATTGTTCGTCCCGAACAATAACCACATACAATAAACCAATAACAATTAACAATAACTTAAATGTACAGAATTACAAACACAAAATTACAATTCGACAAAGTCTCCTAATTTTACGGGACGTATCTTCTTCCGTACTGGTCTCCGTCTTGTTGGCTTCTGCTTCATGTGGGGTTCATCTGCTTTATCAGTAAATGTCCCATCATCGGTAACAGTCACATCAGTGGTAGTAACTTCACCAAGAGCTTCACCGTTTCCCTTCTCAAAATTGAGTAGAGTTTCTTTATCGACGGTGGCTTCTTCAGGTGGCACATCTTCGGCAGCATCATTTGTTCTG
>NW_013667838.1:27566-31012 GCF_000517525.1 Limulus polyphemus | reverse complement strand
TTTCTTTTCTTGTTTAATTTCTCGTTCTTCTTGTTTCTTTTCTTATTTAATTTATCGTTCTTCTTGTTTCTTTTCTTTCTCCTCTAACAACTGCTGTAATTTATCTTCTTGTTTATTTCTTTCTCTTCCAACAACTGCTGTAATTTCTCTTCTTTTTCGTTTATTTTCTTTTTCCTCCAACAACTGCTGTAATCTCTCTTGTTTATTTTGCTGTTCGAGCTGCTATTGTTGTAGGTTTTCTTGCCACTGCTGTAATCTTTCTTCTTGTTTCTTTTCCGCAAGAAAACCTGCAACAATGGCAGCTCGAACAACAAAATAAACAAGAAGAGAAATTACAACAGTTGTTAGAAGAAAAAGAAAAGAAACAAGAAGAACGAGAAATTAAACAAGAAAAGAAACAAGAAGAACGAGAAGAGAAATTACAACAGTTGTTAGAGGAAAAAGAAAAGAAACAAGAAGAGAGACAACAGCAGTTGCAATAAAACCTGCAACAGTGGCAGCTCGAACAACAAAATAAACAATAAGAGAGATTACAGCAGCTATTTGAGGAAAAAGAAAAGAAACAAGAAGAGAGATTACAGCAGTTGTTGGAGGAGAAAATAAACAAGAAGAGAAATTACAGCAGTTGTTAGAGGAAAAAAACTATTGTTGTCTCTCTTCTTGTTTCTTTTGCTGTTCTTGTATTGCTGCCATTAAGTCTGCTAGGCTGCAGTTTGACTTGCCGCTTCTCGTTTCCATTTTCTTTTTATCCCACTCTCTGACACCAATTTGTTACGTCTCCGTTTGTTAATTAACTTTACGTAACTTCGTTCCGACGAAACTTAAGCGACACAAGTCCTTTCTTAATAAAACTGGTTTATTATTTCCGAATATAACTTTACCAATACACTCAACTTCAACAATCGCGCTAAACAAACGCTGTAACGTCTCTCGTGCTCTCTGACTGCAGTTCAATTACTCACTGTCTACACACACACTACATTCCCCTCTTTTATATACCAGCCTACCCTATCTAGCAAATACTAGAGCATTCGCCAAGATACGGGATAGTTCTAGAAACAAGAGAGCGTGAGAATCATATGATCTCGATGACGCAACAGTATGAAGACAATATGTACGTTAGTTAGTAAACGCTTGTATGTTGTATAAAGACAATATATACGTTAGTTAGTAAACGCTTGTATGTTGTATAAATACAATATATACGTTAGTTAGTAAACGCTTGTATGTTGTATAAAGACAATATATACGTTAGTTAGTAAACGCTTGTATGTTGTATAAATACAATATATACGTTAGTAAACGCTTGTATGTTGTATAAAGACAATATATACGTTAATTAGTTAACACTAGTGACTTCAGACCCATCAGCTTAATCAACTCTACAGGCAAACTTTTAGAGAAAATTATAACAAGGTTAATATGGATGCTAGAAAACAACAATATACTGTCACACATTCGATGACGAGGAACCCACTTTGAGACTAATGATGATGACAAAACTTTGTCGAAACGTTGTACATTTGCTGTTATGTTAAACTTATATTAATGTTTTTCTTCATTACCCATTCAAGCCGTCTCCAGCCATTATTACACTGTCACACAGTCAGAACGCAGGACGCAAAAACAGACAGACTGCAGAACACCTCGTACGATTAATAGAAACCACATTTACTGGATTCAATAAATTACAAGCCACTATTGCCACCTTCCTGGACGTACAAGAAGCTTTTGACACGGTCTGGCACAATGGACTCAAATACAAAATAATGAAGCACAAAATACCAATCACATTCACTAAATGGATATCTAACTTCCTAGATAATAGATCCACGAAAGTTAAAATTAACACGTCACTTTCACAACCCTTCACGTTTAATGCAGATGTACCGCAGGGGTCTGTACACAGTATACACTTTTCGTTAACGATGTATAACAGCCAACCACGCCCCTCACGCACGCATCACAATACGCTGATGACATAGCATTATGGAGCACCTCCTGGGACCCCACTAGCAGCAAAGAAAATTCAAAAAGCCCTCGACAAAATCACACAGTGGTGCAACAAATGGAGAATAATACGTAATCCCACAAAAACTCAAGCAATCATACTCTTCCGAAGGCTAAACAAAAGACTAAAGCGTGTCAGATTAGCTAAACTAAATATTTACAATACCCCCATCTCTTTCCCTAAATCTGCAAAATTCCTAGGCATAAATATCAACCATAAACTAACACATTTCAAGGAAAGAAGTAAGAAAATTAAAACCAGAATAGCTTACCTTCACAAAATAAGTCATCAAACTCACGGATGTAGACCACAGATAATAATGTACATTTACAAGACCTATAATAGACTATGGCTCAATGGTAACATGAATCACAACCAACGTATGATACTTTAAAAACTTCCAAAACCGTGTAATACGTCTTGCCAACAACCTCCCTCACTACACTCCAGCATGCTACGTGGAAAAACACACTTCACTACATACAGTACAACAACGCATATCTAAACTTGCTACTAAATATTACAAAAAAGCCACCTACCGGAATTCATTCACAGCCGAATTTCACAAAATTGCTGCTACCCCCAAACCATGGTGCAAATATCTATCCCCATACAACATGATACACAACATTACTAACACACCACCACAAATACCTATCCTCATACAACATGATACACAACATTACTAACATACCACCATGATCTGTAAAAGTAAAAAGAGTATATTATATCTTATGTATAACTATTTCACTTTTCAGATCTTCATCTCTTCACTCGGGCACCAGCCGGGATTTTTTTCTGTCCCGACTGATGAAAGTGGGTTTTCTCAGGGTACTCCCGTTTCCCCCACACCAAACTGTTAGGCATTGGATCTATAAATCCCAACCATGGCACCTGGGTCCATTGATCCCTGCCAGGCCCAGTAAAGGCCCGTTTGCTTCAGTTTGTTTCAATACATTGTCAAAAATCGCTGTCGACTTGTTTCCTCTACAAGAACAACTTGCCTCTACTACGCCTTCACTTCCGCCCAAATTGCCTCATCATTATCTGCGTATGTATGTATGTATGTATGTGTGTGTGTGTACGTATATATATATGCATTAGATATTTTTATTTTATTATTTTATTTTTCTTATTATTATCATCTTTATTTATTTATTATCATCATTTTTTCGCCCACTTGGACTAATATTTTACCTCGAGCAGGGTGTAGGAGGATTACTAATCTTCGAACACCCTTGGTGATTAATAGTTTTTCTCAAAGCTATTAATTTTACACCAAAATAACTGCCATAAACCATAGAAGCTAGTATGTTGTATAAAGACAATATATACATTAGTTATTAGACTGTTGTATAAAGACAATATATACGTTAGTTAGTATACTGTTGTATAAAGACAATATATACGTTAGTTAGTATACTGTTGTATAAAG
>NW_013667838.1:21616-26705 GCF_000517525.1 Limulus polyphemus | reverse complement strand
AACTTCAGGTTGCACAGCATTTCATGGGGATTCAACATGACTACTGGATAAACTTCAGGTTGCACAGCATTTCATGGGGATTCAACATGACTACTGGATAAACTTCAGGTTGCACAGCATTTCACGGGGATTCAACATAACTACTGGATAAACTTCAGGTTGCACAGCATTTCACGGGGATTCAACATGACTACTGGATAAACTTCAGGTTGCACAGCATTTCACGGGGATTCAACATAATTACTGGATAAACTTCAGGTTTCACAGCATTTCACGGGGATTCAACATAACTACTGGATAAACTTCAGGTTTCACAGCAGTTCATGGGGATTCAACATGACTACTGGATAAACTTATGGCTCAAATGATAAAGACTAACTAAAACGCTATAGTTACGCACTCTTTAAATAAATCTAATTTTACAAATTTAAACTTCGACCTGGCACAGTCTGGTGGTTACAGCGCTCGATTTGCAACCTGTGGATCGCAGGCTTGAATCCCGCCATTGCAAAATATCATCCTTTCAACCGCGGGTCCTTACAACGTGACGGTTAATCCCATTTTACGTTGGTGACAGAGTAGCCTAAAAGTTTGTGGTGGGTGATATTGACTAGCTCTCTTCCCTCTAGTTTGTTACTTCTAAATTAGGGACGGCTAGCGCAGATAGCCTTCGAATAGCTTTGCGCGAAGTTCAACAAAGAAACCTCTTTAAAACCAAATAATTTTTAGTTAATTTATTGGCACAAGAGGATCCCTCTCTACAAGTAATTGCTAGAGATGTTCATCAAACTCTTGTGAACGTTAATTAACTCACCATCTTTGTCGTAATGACTCCAGACTTCCATAAATTGGGCTGCGGACAAGTTCTTTATTTCTCTCGTGTTTTTGTCTCGGAACTGTCTCATGAAGTTCCCCCCAAGTTTCCATTTTCCAGGCGCGTCCATTGCTATGATACAGCCTCGACTTATACAGAAGCTAGCTACAGGTAGAAATTACTCACTAACTTTGTTGCTCGATTATACTGAGCAGACTATACGTAACCAAAACGGATTTCCTCGTCACGAGGAATGCTGCTACTCTACTGCGCATGCACCCATATCGACCACAGTTGACGACAACAGCCGAAAAAACGTCTCTGGAGTGACGGGCTATGTACCCAGTGTTTGTGGCTCGAGTCCCCTTGTCGAAAAATCAAAACAAAAAATTTTACACTTTGGGCCATGGGTGTGTTATAAGAGTGACAGTCAAATCCATCTATTTGTTAGTGTAGCCCAATAGTTGTCGGTTGGTGCCTTTGAAAAGCTGCTTTCCCGCTGTTCTATCACTTATGGCCGGCTAGTGCAAATCAACCGTTAGGTAGCTTTGGGCAAATATCTAAAACAAACAAACAATAGGGCCAGATAGTGCAAGTCAACCGTTGGGTAGCTTTGGGCAAATATCTAAAACAAAGAAACAAATAGTCTCTTTCTGTTAGATATACCTGGCTTATCTTAAGTTTTAACTTATTATGACAAGAAATTCATTCTTTGTTTGACAAGCTAACGAAAGATGTAATGTTTTGTAAAAAACGAGTAAATTTAATCTTGAAATTAAATCAAGTTTCGTAGGAGGAGCAAGGAATAAGAAAGTAGTACAATTAGCCAATAAAGAAATGAAAAGTGTGTGTCTTTAGAAAAGCTAAAAATTAAAAAAAAGAGAGAATACATTAACAAGAAGCATAACGCGAATGTTACGCAGCACATCTAAATCTTAGATGAAATATAATTAACATTAAATTCATAAGAGTGAGGAAAAACATCTCAGCCAAAATACAGACATCCAACACCGAGGCACAAATCATAAGGTGGGTCTTTATGTAATGTGCCCTGGTTTTTAGAGGTATTGGCAGAAGTAAGACCAAAATTGCGTGTGGGGGTACACAGTCTATCAAGTTAACCTCAATTTCGCCGACCTCACATGAGTAATAATAAAGAAAACAAACTGAGCAGATGTGAGTACTCTAGCCCAAAATCCCACATCTTTACCACCTTTCACTGTCTGCAGCCACAAGATAAAAATCAAATTAAAAAATAACGAAATCAATAATAGAATACATTAAATCAATGGGGAAGACAGCAAAACTACCACTACATTAATATACCTAAAGAGATCCACACAGTAGCAGGTCTTATATAGGGAAGGTGATATAACTACCACTACATTAATCTACCTAAAGAGATACACACAGTAGCAGGTCTTATATAGGGAAGGTGATATAACTACCACTACATTAATCTACCTAAAGATATCCACACAGTAGCAGGTTTTATACAGGGAAGGTGATATAACTATCACTACATTGATCTACCTATACAAGATATCAAATGTCCAATGTGTGATTCCAATTATTTCCCCTAAGATAAATTTTATAAATTATTTTTATTGAGCATATTATTATTTTGTTTAAATCACTATTTTCAAATTTGTATAAATATTTTCTAAATTTGTTACAAAATAATTTAATTAAATGTACTATTATATTGAAATTTGATGTTAAGACCTGTACATTACTAGAAATTCTACAATACCTTAGAAGCTGTGAGTGTATAATGCTGTGTATGGCATTTTTGGTACATCATTGTTTGCAGAGGGAAGTCCAAAAATTTGAAATGTAAAATTATTTCTTTTGTCATAAATATTAATATTTACAACAGTTATTAATTATCTTAATGTTTAAATCTAAACTGATTTTAAAGGGACATAACATAATGACCCATCTTATGATTGATGTTGGATGTTTGTATTGTGGCTGCAATTTTGTTCTTCTCTCTCTTTCATGAATTTACATTTAAATATACATACACACATAACTCAACATATCTTTACACTGCCCGAACTAATGTTGTGACCCTGAGAATATGGAACAGATGAAAGTTTAAATGTGTTTATCTTCAAAGGCGTAGGCAAAGATTAATAAATGGGTGGGGGTACTACTTTTGGAGGACAAAAAGAATGAGTGCTGAACTGTACTGGAGGTCGGGGGAGCATGCTTCTTCGAATATTCTTTTGTTATTTTCACTTAACATTTTGCATTTTGATCATATCTAAAGGAGGCTGTTTTGTTGTTGTTGTTGTTTTATATGTTTACTAGCAACATGTTGGACTGAAAACATGACAGATGAGGAAGAGTTTAAAAGGGTTCAGAGATCTCTTATGAACGTAATAAAGAACAGTTTTTAGACACAGTATGAGAAGGGAAGGTAAAGAAATTTTGCAAACTGTAGAAGAAAAGAGCAGGGAAGTCAAATACACGAATAACAACAGTGACTGGATGTAAAATAGAAATACCAAGACAGCCTTTTAAAAGCTATCAGAGATGAAATTGGATGGGGAGCTGTGATCGCCAACGTCTGTTACATATAGACAGTAATAACCCAGCCAAGTGTGGGTATGGGAAGCCAAAATTGTATAAAAATGTTGAAATATTCCCTACTTCAGTGTCTTTTAATATCCCCCTTCTTGCTCAAAGATCCTAAAACAAAATAGCGATAGTAGACCAGCGGACAGTTATCAGTTACCATACCAAAAATTAGGGTAATCGAGCCAGCGAAGCCTGGGTGATAGAGATTAACACACACACACACATATAAAGGATCTTCTCTATAGCAGAAAATTCTTTTTGACTCTACCCCCCAGTGGCACAGCGGTATGTTTGCAGACTTATACCGGGTTTCGATACCCGTTGTGGGCAGAGCACAGATAGCCCTCTGTGTAGCTTTGTGCTTAATAACAAATGACAACATCTTTTGACTACAAATTTTATTGATACGAAACAATTATTTTACATGACTTTATATGTTTCTGGTGTTTTATTTTGACTATTAAATTCATTCATATGAGACTATTAATTTACCTGACTTTAAGTGTGTTATTGATGACTTATTCAGACTATTACTTTATTGACATTAAACGACTACTTTACCTGACTTTAAGTGTGTTATTGATGACTTATTCAGAATATTACTTTATTTACATTAAACGACTACTTTACCTGACTTAAAGTGTGTTTCTGGGGACTTATTTAGACTATTATTTTATTGCCATGAAACGACTACTTCAGCTGACTTTAAATGCGTTTCTGATGACGTCTTTTAAGTACTATATAAAGAAGAAGAATTTAAAGTTAACATTAGATATCAGAACTTGGATATGTGCATAAAATAGAACAAGTTCTAATATACTTTCTCTTCAGCATACGGTGAAATTTAATTACATAAATTTCCCGTTACCATTAACGGGTCCCTAAATCTGCGCTCGAACGCATAATTATTCGATTTTAAATATATTCATTTGTTCCTGTCACCAAATAGCTGGAGACCGTTGCTATGCCAACGATACCTATGAAAGTTTAAAACGAGGAATGAAAGGATAAGCGTTACAAGCTCTTCGGTCCAAGGTACTAAACATATAAGACACTTGAAGTAACGTTCGCAGATAACATAGATTTTATAGCAAAAGTTCCTTCGTAGCTAGATACTTAACTTAAATAATGTTTATGGCACTTCGTGATTACTAGGGTAATGTTTTATTAAATCTATTGTTTCAAACTTAATTTTATTTTTTGCGACAAAGAACATTTCTTAAGTTTTAAATGTTCCGTTTCTAGTCCACCAGAATTTAAAACAATAAATATCTAACAACGAAATTTAGATCAGAGACCAACAATAATCTAAATAATTCCCGTCTAACAGCTGAACACAAGTACAGTTTATGAACATTAATATTAATACCGTTTAACATCTGAACACAAGTCACAGTTCATGAACATTAATAGTAATACCGTCTAACAGCTGAACACAAGTCACAGTTCATGAACATTAATAGTAATACCATCTAACAGCTGAACACAAGTCACAGTTCATGAACATTAATAGTAATACCATCTAACAACTGAACACAAGTACAGTTCATGAACATTAGTAGTAATACCGTCTAACAGCTGAACACAAGTCACAGTTCATGAACATTAGTAGTAATACCATCTAACAGCTGAACACAAGTCACAGTTCATGAACATTAATAGTAATACCATCTAATAGCTGAACACAAG
>NW_013667838.1:16306-20684 GCF_000517525.1 Limulus polyphemus | reverse complement strand
ATACATATCTAACACTACAAGCTATGCATGTTTTGAAATATGAACTTAATCTAAACAACGTTCGTAATTAAAATAAATACATATCAACAAATTCGTTACAAGAGTGATACCAAGTCGCTGACATTAATTTTAAGTACACATTTATTGACATCACAAGACTTTGGTGACCCACTTACTCTTCAGTAGAGTAATTTTATCCATTTCTATGTATATTGAACATCAAGTGAATTTTTTTCAGGGGCAAAGTGAAGAAGAAAGGTCCGCTTTTCAAAAGCGCTCGGATTATAGAGTTTTTATTCATTTTTATCAAGACTTCTTGAACCTACGTGTTTTTCTAACATCATGAAGTGAATTTTTTTTTACGATTAATACATAATAACGTAGAATAATAAGCTTGACTTGAACTAACCATGAATAAAATTAATGATAAGATTAATGAAGAAGAGAATGCTGCTCAAGTCACTGATATCAGGAAATGGGTAAAAGCAGGACGAGCTTATTATTGCCCGGAGGTATATTTAATTAGCACTAATCATTCGGTTAGTCCAACTATCCACTACATTGATGAGAACAGGTTATTTCCTAATATATTACATTGTTCTGTGATATCAGAAACAAACGAAATACTTTTGAGACCAGCATATATTTACCTCGAAGGGCAGTTAGCTAACACATTTTATATGTCATTCAATTGCTCCCCCCCCCCCCAGACTAATCAGGAAGAATTACCATATTTTTCGGAATATAAGACTCACCCTTATTTTGAAGACAAAGTTTTTTGGGGAAAAAAAGCTACAGTCGCATTTGAAAGATTTTTATTGAACAAAAATTCAATTTTTTATTAATACGGTTTCGACGATTCTTCTTTTTATGTAATTGTCTATTTTATTTGTGTTTTAACGTTTAATGTACTTTATGTTCAGAAATTTTCGTGTCAAAACTTCTTCCATTTTCACCAAAATAATCTTTCTTGTGAGGTTGACAAGCTTTTTACCATCAGGTGTGGTTGTGTTAGAAGTGTTTACTATAATAGATTTGAAAATACCGTATTTTTCGGTGTATAAGACGCACTTTTTTACCCCAAAATTTGATGTCAAAATCTGCTTACGTCCTATACACCGAAGATATGAATAATATATATACGATATACACAAGCCATGTGTAAATATATCTAAATAGGCATACATAGTTGAGTTCAATTGAATGTGTTATTTATAACAATATTAGCTTTTTTTTTACTTTTAAAAACATAACTATTTATAATGCTCCCTAAATAGGTTGTAGGTTTTGACCAAACTAAATAACAGTAAACCTTTTTTTTATTTGCGGTATTTTCTTATTTTGATGTTTTGAGCTCTTTTGTGTTTAGAACAATATATACTAAATTCTAAAGTATCAAAAATTTTCTTTCCGAAAAACTTCAGCGATACAAGTCCTTTCTTAAATAAAACTAGTTCATTCTTTCTCAATTCAACTTTGCAATACACTTAATTTCCACAGTCACTTTAACTTAAACACACGCTATAATTCACAACGAACGATTCAATTACTTTACTTACTACCGCGCTTGACTCAATTGTCCGTCTATATCTTCAGTCTCTCTGTCTTCTATCTATCTATTTCCATGCTGTCACTTCTCGCCGGTTTCGACGATTCTTGACCTTGGGAGCTGTTAAAATTAGCCAGGATTTTTTGTTAATACGGTTTCGACAATTCTTGACCTTGGGAGCTGTTAAAATTAGCCAGAACAAGAACATTTTTTTTTATTCTAGCTTCTTGAAGACCAGTGATTCCCAACAACAAAGTTCACACATAAATGACGGATCAGAACCATCATGACACATCACAATACACAAATGTGAAAGAAGAAACACGAACATCGTGGCACACACCAAATATTATACTATAATGAAGCACACAGTGAATTTGGAAATACTAATAAATTTCTTCATATTTACGCAGTTATTGCCAGTTCATTCTGTTATAATACATGCAATACGTTTCACCTATGGTCATGATCAGTTCTACACTTGAAATCAAATCTTCCAATAAGGATGTGACAACCATCACTGTAATATTAACGTAGCCGTAACAGGTTTTCTAGGGGTGTATGTTAGTGTTAAAACAGTGAAAAATATTTAATATAATATCAATAATATGATGTTGTTGTGCAAGTAAATATTTGTGACGATAAGATCATAAACACTTGGCTGGTGTAATGTCATCTATTGCATAAAAAAAACCATGCTGCGATCTGTTGACTGATATTATGTGTCCTGCCATCTATTGACTTAAAATACAGATGAAAATGGATATTAAATATATGTATGATTCACGATTGCCTACTCTTATTTATAGTTCTAAGTTAATGTTATTCTGCCAGATATTCTTAGGAGTTCCTACTTACAGCTTAGAGAAAGAATTGTCAGTGATATGTGCCTGTCATCTATAAGTGTAAGCTTATCCCACTAAGATCTATCACTTTGATTATGTATAAAAATTATATGCCACAAGATAACTATAATTAAGCCAACATTCAATAGCTTGGCTACATTAGTTGAAAGGATTGTATATATATGTAGCACGCTTTAAACAACGGAGAGCATGTTGGCAACATACATTTTGTTGGTTACTGTGCTGTCTCCAACTGACGTCTATGTTATTATCAGAACACTGTTTCGTCTGTGTTCGTTTGTTAATTTCCCGTATGAAACACTGGCGTCAAGGAGCTAGAAGTAAGAACTTTGTTGTTGAGAAGCACTGGCTAGAAGTTAGAACTTTGTTGTTGAGAAACACTGGCTAGAAGTAAGAACTTTGTTGTTGTGAAACACTGGTCTTCAAGAAGCTAGAAGTAAAAAAAAATTGTTGTTGTGAAACACTGGTCGTCAAGGAGCTAGAAGTATGAACTTTGTTGTTGTGAAACACTGGTCTTCAAGAAGCTAGAAGTAAAAAAAATGTTGTGAAACATTGGTAGTCAAGGTGCTAGAAATAATAACTTTGTTACGGAAACGGTGTTCGCCAATGTGCTACAAGTATGAACTTTGTTTTGAAACACTGTTCGTCAAGGTGCTGGAATCATGAACTTTGTTGTTGTGAAACACTGTTCGTCAAGGTGCTGGAATCATGAACTTTGTTGTTGTGAAACACTGTTCGTCAAGGTGCTAGAATCATGAACTTTGGGCTAACAGCTGAACACAAGTCACAGTTCATGAACATTAATAGTAATACCATCTAACAGCTGAACACAAGTCACAGTTCATGAACATTTCTAGTAACACATGTTTAATACATTGTTGCCCGATAAGGGCCGAAAGCTTTGCATCAGAGATGAGATATCTGAACGTGGAAAACAATTCTTATATAATTTTTCATACTAATTTACCTACGTTATGAGTTTTAAAAAACGATTAAAGCACCTGTCACAAGCCTTGACTGGATCAAATTAATCATACTTTAAGACGTTACATACATACATATCAATATGTGTTGGTAAGGAAGCTTATATGTACAGGCTTAAAAATATATCCTTTACTTATAAAGAATTTTTCCAATTTACATATCGGGACCAATCTACAATTTACAGTTTCCAACATGAAATCAAATTGTTCTTGTCCATTGAAATAAAATGTTGTTTACACTTGACAAAACATAAAGAGAGAGAGAGAAAAAAGCAGAATGACAAGAGGCTACATTTATTATTTAAAAGGTAATTAATAAAGAGTTTGTGTGTTGAGATTAGTGTTTGAAGTTATATCGTATCTTGGAATATACCAGTAGCTCCTTCACAGTAAAAAAAAGAAAATATTTCTTTCACGTCGATGTTCAAAATGTTGCAGTAAGAAAGTTTGCACGTTTCTAAATTTGATCCAAGCTATTGCAGTAACAAAACTCCGATCTTGCATCTTGACAACAACAAAGTTCACGCTTCTATCACCTTGACGAACAGTGTTTCACAACAAAATAGTAATACCATCTAACAGCTGAACACAAGTCACAGTTCATAAACATTAGTAGTAATACCGAACATTAGTAGTAATACCATCTAACAGCTGAACACAAGTCACAGTTCATGAACATTATGAACTGTGACTTGTGTTCAGCTGTTAGATGGTATTACTATTAATGTTCATGAACTGTGACTTGTGTTCAGCTGTTAGCCGGTATTACTACCAATGTTCATGAACTGTGACTTGTGTTCAGCTGTTAGCCGGTATTACTACCAATGTTCATGAACTGTGACTTGTGTTCAGCTGTTAGATGGTATTACTACTAATGTTTATGAATTGTGACTTGTGTCCAGCTGTTAGATGGTATTATTATTAATGGTCATGAATTGTGACTTGTGTTCAGCTGTTAGATGGTATTAATATTAATGTTT
>NW_013667838.1:0-15345 GCF_000517525.1 Limulus polyphemus | reverse complement strand
GAAGACAGTGTGTATCAATCTTGTTGGCAAATATCTTAAAGTGACTAATATATCGGTATACATTTAAATACTAAATCCAAAGTACAATTTAACCACTAAATTTAAATTATCAGTTAACTCGGCTTCGGAAAATTTGAAATTCTGATACGTAACACTCTACATAAGGACAGAACTGAAACGTAGTCTTATCTCTCCTTAACGTTAATAAGATGTAGAATAAGTTTTATGTAAGTGCTTTGGTTACGACTCTTTACAGTTCTTCATTTAATAATAATTTACTTAACCTGATAAAGATTAACTCTATTCTGTAAGCTTGTGTCCTCAACAAAGTTTGAAGACGGCTTGAATAGCTTGTAAAAGAAACTTTATTACAAATGTACAAAGTTTCAACAAGCTTTTGTCATTATTTGATGAAGACAAAAGCTTGTTGAAACGTTTTATATTTGGATTAAAGTTTCTTTCACTACCCATTCAAGCCGTCTTCAAACTTGTGGGTTCCTCGTCATCAAATTAGTATCTTCAACGTTTCATTATCTCTGTGTCTCAACAGGCTTACCTTTGATTAACCTAATAAAGATTACCACTACCTTATAAACTGCCATCTTTAACGTTTCGTTAACTTTGTGTCTCAACAGATTTACCTTTGATTAACCTAATAAAGATTACCACTACCTTATAAGCTGTCATCTTTAACGTTTCGTTAGCTCTTTCTCTTTATAGAGATAAGCTTAGTTATAATTTAGTTATTCTGAATAGATTAACAATTACAGTTTATAAAATAGTACTAATGTTTCCTGATACAAATTACTACTGTTTTATAAAGTGGCACCACTGATACTTCAGTAATTTTTTTTCTTTAGAAAACGATTGTGTAAACTTTTCAAGATTATCTGAACTAAATAAATTGCTATTTGTAATGCTTATTTAATTCTTTGACATGTACCTTGGATTATCTAGGATTTTTCTTTCGTGATGTTGGTTAGAAACTAAACACAGTTAGAAACGTAGGAAATATTTAGATAATACAAAAACTTGGAAATTTATGCAGCAGTATCTAACAATAAGTTATATAAAACAGTGACGTCACGTGATAAAATTTCTTTCCAACTGAAAGTACTCAGATTCATAATAGCGCAGTATCTTCTGCTAATCACAAAAATATGAAACTCTAGAACCCAGACAAGTCCTTCTGTGTAGAGGTATTCTCTAATCTTAACTTCTTTATCTAATAACATAATCTAAACCAAGAATGTGATATGACTACACCTTTCGACAGAGACGTTGTTGCACCATGTTGAAGCTGAGAATACTCTTGGTTTTCGAAAACTAAAGTTTAAATTCTTTCACAGAGGGTTTTGTAAGTAACTTTACATCACAGAAAACATCCTGAATCTCCCAATGTCCCCACATCTACATAAACTAATAATTTTACTTCACTTGTTTGTTCTTCTGCAAACAGAGGTTGTGGGTAAGTGTCCACATTTTCTGTTTGTATCTGTCACTTTTGTATTAGTTACATTGTTGTATCGATATATCGATAGTTTTAAGTGATGTACTACAATCTCGAATTAATTATGATAATTTTAAGTGGTGTATTATAAGAACTAGTTAGTTATGATCGTTTTAAGTTATGTACTACAAATACGAGTTAGTTTTAGATTTAAGATTATACGGTTTTCAACTTTATATTTGCAGATGATTTTCCTAGAAGTTGTGTAATATCAGAAAATACTACCGCCATTAGAATCGATGAAAACCAAAAACTTGTCTTCTTTAGGAGAGTGCTGGTCACTGCTGTAACAGTGGTCATCCTGTCGACTAGCGTTATCGCTGTGCTCTGTTTTTTGGAACAGCCCAGAGTTCAAAGACCGAGCGCTTTCTTTCATGTCTTTTCAGCCGAATCTCCACACTCGTCAGTGGACAAAGGGTTACGCTCTTTATCACAACCCAGTGTCCGGCAGTCCGGTGTAGACGTGGAAGACATTCCGTGTAGTTATACTCAGTACTACGTCTAGCGTATTGTCTCGACCCTACGTCCTGATAGCTGGTTTTGACATACAGTAGTGGAACTGACTTGAAGCTACGACCAGAACTTTCCTTGCTAACCTTATCAAGAACGATTAGGATGCAGATCTAGGTAGTGTAAGTCAAAACCTGATTTATAAACCAAGTAGAAGACTGTGTTGTAATAAATTGTTGTTCAGCTGAACGTCTTTCCACAACAGGGCTTTAGATACGTGACTGCTTATAATACAGTTCTAGATATGTGGCTATCTATAATACAGTACTAGATATGTGGATGTTTATAATACAGCCATGGATATGTGGCTGTTTATGATACAGTCCTAGATATGTGACTGCTTATAATACAGCCATGGATATGTGGATGTTTATGATACAGTCCTAGATATGTGGATGCTTATAATACAGAATTAGATATGTGGATGTTTATAATACAGCCATGGATATGTGAATGTTTATAATACAGCTCTAGATATGTAGAAGTTTATGATACAACCCTGGATATGTGGATGTTTATGATACAGCCATGGATATGTGGATATTTATAATACAGCCATGGATATGTGGATGTTTATAATGCAGCCATGAATATGTGGATGCTTATAATACAGCCATAATTAGTCTCAAAGTGGGTTCCTCGTCATCGAATTTAAATACAGCCATGGATATTTGGATGCTTATAACACAAACTTGGATGTGTGTCTGTATATAATATAGCTCTAGATACATGACTATTTATAATATAGCCAAGGATATGTGGAAGTTTATGATACAACCCTGGATATGTGGTTGTTTATGATACAGCCCGAAATATATGGCTGTTTATGATACAGCCCTAGATATGGGATGTTAAAACGAGTCCAAATGTATTGCTTCAAAAATACTAATCATGATACACGTCGTGCAGCCCCCCCCCCAAAAAAAAGAATCGATTTATTTCAAATTTTGTACATAGCTGGCATACATGTTTCCCTAGCTTGACAGCAAATTTAGTTATGTGGTTCCAGTGACTTATAAACTATCTAACCTAGTCATATGCTTACAGTGACTTAAAAACGATCTAACCTAGTCATATGCTTACAGTGACTTAAAAACGATCTAACCTAGTCATGTGGTTCCAGTGACTTATAAACGATCTAACCTAGTCATATGCTTACAGTGACTTAAAAACGATCTAGCCTAGTCACAAGCTTACAGTGACTTAAAAACGATCTAACCTAGTCATGTGGTTCCACTGACTTAAAAACGATCTAACCTAGTCATGTGGTTCCAGTGACTTATAAACGATCTAGCCTAGTCATATGCTTACAGTGACTTAATAACGATCTAACCTAGTAATAAGCTTACAATGACTTAAAAACGATCTAACCTAGTCATGTGGTTCCAGTGACTTAAAAACGATCTAAATCTAACCTAGTCATATGCTTACAATGACTTAAAAAATTACCTAACTAGCCACGTGATTCTGTTGACTTAGACAACAATCCATCCCCTACAGTGATATTAATAAAAACAATTTTGGAGAACTTCCTTAAGACATTTATATGACACAAACTAGTAACAGTGTGATTACTGTGGACTTCCTACAGACACTAAGCCGACAAACACTGATAACACTTTGATTACTGTTCGGTGTCTGGTTTCGAGCGCCTTAACCAATAGGTTCTCATATCTTTTATCTCATACCTGTAGTCGTTACCTAGCAACTGTGTCACAAAAAGATAAGTTTATCGGCAGTATTAGCGAAGTAAGCCGGGTTTTAGTGTCTGTTTTTTTCTCTGGTGCTAGAATAAGTTTTGGAAAATGTCTCTGGTGCTGTGGTTAACAAGTAAAGTCGTCTCTATTCTTCGTCATGAGTCTACTACGTCCTCTCGCGACTTCCAAAACCACCAGAAGTGTAAGTAGTTCTTTATGTAACCTAATTCACATCTTTTCTAAGATATTGCTTTATCGAATTACCTTGTGACGCATTACCTTACTGAATCTAATATCAACCCCAATGCTCTTAGACCTTTAAATATACAGAGATGCCTTTTTTGCAAGATATAGCTATGTATTTCCTGAAATGTTAGCCTATGTACTCCTTGAAATATAAATCTATATACTGCTTGGAATAGAAGGCTATATATCATCCTTATATATAAAATTATTTACTTTCCAAATACAGGGTTATAGTAATGAAAAATTACCAATTCTGAGTGTAGACGATTAAGGATCTCTATTTTTTTTACCCCTCACTTTCTGTACCATAATTCCTAATTCAATGCCCCCAGTGGCACAGCGGTATGTTTGTGGACTTACCTCGCTAGAAACCGGGTTTCGAACCCGTGGTGGGCAGAGCACAGATAGCTCATTGTGTAGCTTTGTGCTTAAACTACAAACAAATACAAATATTTCTCAATTCAAACTCCATTTTTTCATGTCATCGAGCCAATTTAGTCTCTGCTTGTCTTTCGTTCTTTTTTCCTTGGTTTTACCCATCAGAATCTCTGCCACCCTTCACTCAGATCTAGGTACCTATGTTTAAAATAGCGCGTCTTTCAACTCCTACATACATCCAAAACTTTTACCTTTACTTAAGATATTTTTTTCTTTTTAAGAAGTTGATCTTCATCATTCCAAATTCCAAATGTCGTTTTGTTTCAGCAGACAGGGTTCATATTTCCACCCCTAAATTAGGCCTAACATATATAACATTTTAGTAGCCTTTTCTTCAGCTCCAGTGTAGCATTTCTCTTGAACAATTATTTAAAATTTAACAATGCTGTTTTTTGTCATTCTTGTCCTTCGTTTAATCTTTTTTTTTCCCCAATTGCCATTACTATCGATATTCGTCCCAAAATAAACGAACTTCTTCAATTGTTTCAACTCTTTTGCTTTGTTGTATATTTTGTAAAGTTCTTCAGATCGTGAAATTGTTGACATTCTGTCTTTATCAACGAGCAACCTACCATTACAGGATCTATTTCGTTAACCTTTCAGTAATAACCTTTTTTTTTATCAACTTATAAATCATATATGACAACACACAACCTCTTAATTAACCACAAACCAGTTGCTTAGTTCTCTTTCAAATGAAACTCAGGTATAAATTCTTAAAGATCCTGATATCTACTCTTGATCTGCTGCAGAACTTCTCTTTGGCCTCCAAGTGAATCAGCAATAAGATTGAAGGCTTAAGCGCTAAAAAGCTGGTTTCGATACCTGTGGTGGGCACAGCACAGATAGCCCATCGTGTAGCTTTCTGCTTAACAACAAAAAACAAACAAATGAGACTTTATGTTTAATTTCACAAGCTCTTTCAAAGTAAATATAGCATACATGAATATTTCTTTGCATTTCTGTGATTCTTTCACCTAATAATCTAAGGCCTAATATGCTCTCTCTTATACATCCATTTTGATCTTCTAACAGCTTATTCTCGACCTTATGCTTAACTCTATTACGAATATTGGCCATTCGCCATATAAACTGTGTTCCAATCTGTAGTCACATGTTTATCCCTAAAATGCCAATTTTCTTTTAAAATCCTGCTGGAATCTCGTCTGTACCATAAGTTTTTCGATTTTTTTAAATTTCATATGGCTGCCTGTAACTCCCTCTCCAGGATTTCTTGGCTGTTGATTCTTGGTTCTACCATTTATAGGTCTGTTTCCTAGACCTTGTTCAGATATTCATCCTTTATAAATTCCTGATTTCTATTTCTGTTTTCCTCTTGAGTGCCTTCCTCCGATTCAAGAGTTGTAAGTAAACAGCTCTTTCTGAAATGCTAGGCCTAACTCCAGACCCACATAGCATTTTAATAATACTGATTTCAAAACTCACCACCCCTCCTGTCCCCTTGTGGATCAGTGGTGCGTTTATGGACAAGCAACACTAAAATCCGAAGTTTGATTCCCTTCGTTGGACAAAGCACAAATATCCCTCTGTATAGCTTTGCTCTAAAAAAACAACAAATAAACCCCACTCTTCCTCTCTCTAAGGTGTGTGTGTTCCGTAATTAAAATATACTCTGTTATGTATTTATCATTAACAGTAGGTTTAATATACCTTATTTTGATCCTTTTCAATTTAAGTTTTATTATTATGCTTTTATTATAGACATTTTTGTACTGTTAGCTTAATAAATTTATTTAGAACTAACCTAAATCTCCTAAGTTTGACGAACCTCGTGAAGTATTATTGGATTTATGGCTAAAAATATTAACAGCGAGGATATCCAACTGATGAAACAATGCATTGTAATCTTTATCAGTAAGAATACTGAATCAGCTATACTCATTTCTAAGTTGAATATAAGTTTTCCACTAAGCAGATAACTTGCTCTGAACAGAAGTTAATATACTTTTTGTTTGTTTGAAGTTAAGCACAAAGCTACACAATGGGCTATCTGTGCTCTGCTCACCAATGATATCGAAACCCGGTTTCTAGCGTTGTAAGTCCGCAGACATACCGCTGTGCCACTGGGGGGCGAAGTTAATATAAAACAAAAACTTTAAAAAATCTGACAGCTTTATGTACTTAATATACTCCTACAGGAGAATGTTGTTACTTCAGACCAAACATCCAACATTCTAATCAATGAGTAACAACTTAATGTACTCCTTCAGGAGAATATTGTTACTTCAGACCAAACATCCAACACTCTAATCAATCAGTAAGAACTTATTGTACTCCTACGGGAGAATATTGTTACTTCAGACCAAACATCCAACATTCTCATCAACCAGCAACAACTTAATGTACCCCTACAGGAGAATATTGTTACTTCAAACCAAACATCCAACATTCTAATCAATCAGTAACAACTTAATGTATTCCTACAAGAGAATGTTATAACTTCAGACCAAATATCCAACATTCTAATCAATCAGTAAGAACTTAATGTACTCCTACAGGAGAATATTATAACTTCAGACCAAACAGCCAACATTCTAATCAATCAGTAACAACTTAATGTACTCCTACAGGAGAATATTATAACTTCAGACCAAATATCCAACATTCTAATCAACCAGCAACAACTTAATGTACTCCTACAGGAGAATATTATAACTTCAGACCAAACATCCAGCATTCTAATCAATCAGTAACAACTTAATGTACTCCTACAAGAAAATATTGTTACTTCAGACCAAACATCCTAGTTTAGTGGTGAGGTAGTAGTAACTTCTCTTAATGATTTTTGTGACTTAAGCTGCTCACCTCTACAAATGTGTGTCCTATGTTTCATTCTGTCAACAGTAATTTGTTACTGTGATTTTATTGTGGATAAAGATTGTAACGGCTCTAGAATTTCTGTATTACATAACTTAATTTTATATTCTATATTTCATGACTGAATTATAATGTACATAAGACATTTTAACCTTGTATTTTACGCGACTGAATTATAACGTGTATATTTAAGATATTTTAACGTTGTATCTTACGTGACTGAACTATAACTTATTTACAACATTTTACATTGTATGTTACATGACTGAATTATAGCGAATTTATAACATTTTACATTTTATGTTACATGACTGAATTATAACGTATTTATAACATTTTACATTGTATGTTACATGACTGAATTATAACTGATTTAGAACATTATATACTGTATGTTACATGACTGAATTATAACAGGATTAGAACATTTTATATTTTATGTTACATGACTGAATTATAACGTATTTATAACATTTGACATTGTATGTTACATGACTGAATTATAACGGATTTATAACATTTTACATTGTATGTTACATGACTGAATTATAACGGATTTAGAACATTATATACTGTAAGTTACAGGACTAAATTATAACGGATTTAAAACATTATATATTGTATGTTACATGAATGAATTATTTATATCGGTTATAGAAGTTTCAGGTCATGGTTCCAGGTCTGCTGGTCTGCTTTGTCTAAGCTGTCTACTCTATAACTGGGATTTCCTGTAATGTGACTCTTCGGGTAGACATAAATTATCAAATTCAGGTGACTTTTCGTAGCATAAGCACGAGGTATCAACGAGTGGTTAACGGTTCCCTCATCTGTCATGATTTTGTTAGAGTGTTTCCATGACCCGACCAGGATATCCTATCTGTGGTGATCATTTTGACCCCTTGAAATTTGGGTTCCGATTTTTGGAAATAACCAACGATATCACGGTACAATTCCACAGTGATGTTGAAAGTGTAAATGTTTTAAAAACTGGCTTTGAGCTAGCTTTTATGGCATTTAACCAGAGTGAGATTATGAAAAGTTTCGAATTTTGCTCAGTCTAACACGCCGCGTGTCTTGTACAATACAATCTCGTGACTAGAAATGAATATTTATTAGTGAAATTATGAATATTATTGTGAACGAAAGATATAAAGCAGCAAAGTCATAATTTCGATCATGAATGTACACGATACTATTTGTAGATTTGCATAAATATAACATATAAGTTATCTGGTTTACCTGAAAATTCATCAACTTATAGATAAGTATTAAAAATGTCTTACTCACAAACGCTTGTTCATCAACTTAAACATTCCTTTTCTTTATTATATAAATAACGTCGTCAATGCTATGTTTTTTCTTTGTCATTGGCTGATACAAATACTAGAGTCTACTACTTATCCAACACTAGGAGAGATTGGCACAAATATTGGAGATTAAATTACTCTACTTGTTTTTAAATATACTTGAGACCATTACTTCTCCTCCTCTCTGATTTCCTGATACAAATATTGGAGACTATTACTTCTACTTTCTATTTAACTGGGAAAAACATTAGTGATCATCACTTCTACAAGTTTCTGATTGGCTAATACAAACAGTGTAATTACACACTATCTTAATCCATTTTTCTTACACGGCTTAACAAAAGTAAAATATTTAAAGTGTGTAAGGAATTATTATATAACTGTTTCCGTTACTTACTAGTCAAAAACAAAATCGTATTTCTTTAAGAATAGTAGATATGTAATAATCCGTGAGAAAATGTGCATTGTTTGAACAACACAACTAAACTGTCACTTTCAGGTGAAGTTTTAATAACACAACTGACACTTTCAGGTGAAGCTTTATCAACACAACTGAACTGACACTTTCAGGTGAAGCTTTATCAACACAACTGAACTTACACTTTCAGGTGAAGCTTTATCAACACAACTTAACTAACACTTTCAGGTGAAGCTTTATCAAAACAATTTAACTGACACTTTCAGGTGAAGCTTTATCAACACAATTTAACTGACACTTTCAGATGAAGCTTTATCAACACAACTGAACTGACACTTTCAGGTGAAGCTTATCAACACGACTAACTGACACTTTCAGATGAAGCTTTATCAACACAACTGAACTGACATTTTTCACTCGTCAGCTTAAGTAGAGAACTGGCTGAAGAATTGGCATTTATTTATTATTTATATTGTTTTTTATTCATATTTCCCTCTCTAGCGACCGATGGAGTGTGTAGTAGTGAAAACATTTTCAAATGTGATAACAACCTTTGTATCTGGGATGAGCTATTATGTGATGATCAGAACAACTGTGGGGATTCCAGTGACGAATCATCGTACGCGAATTCTCGCTGTTCTACCTGAGGTTCGTTACAGTTTTACATTAGAGATCTTATAATCAATGTTTCACACTAAACTGTTACTTTCTTTTTGTAATTTATCCAAGTTAGGCTCCTCTAAGCGGCTCTCAAGGAATAAATCTATTATTTTTTCTTACATTGATTATTTCTAGCATTTTGAAGTTACTGTAATTGTCACCTTTACCCAGGTTCCATTTCTTAAATTTCACAGTTTGTGCTACGAGGAATGTATGATTATTTTTACAGTTAGAAATGCAAGACTTTTTCTATAGTTGATTGGTAATTTAGTGTTTGAATTTCTTATCTAAATAGCATTTTGTAAATCTAAACAAGAAAATTAGAGAGACTAAAAGTGTCTTTTTCGTGGGCACGTTTTCGCTAGCTACCGAAGTTTAACTCACTGTAGCAGAAATCGGTTCTTATTGTCTTCATGTAAAAGGTAAAATACAGTGTTTGTAACACTCTTATCATCCATATTCTGCTCTTAAATATCTTGGATGCGACAACCAAAATGTTATAAGTATACGTTCGAGCTAAGAAATGAATATTTAGTATTTTAATATCTCCATCACTTGAGTACTAACAGGGCGTATCCTGAATACCTGACAAACTATTGATATCGTATCTTTTCTTACTTCACAGACCCTCCTCCTTTACCTGGACAATCAAAACGGTTTGTCGCCGTAATCTTTTAGTGCTTTGGCGTTTGTGCTTTTTTATGTGTTCTCATTCCTCGTGCATGGAAGAAAGGATTTGTGTGTATACCAAGAAGGTGGTCACCACAACAACCTGAAAGATGTACTATTCAGCAGCATCCTCAAGAGGACTGCTTCTCAAGTAGAGGTTGTCATTATGAACGATCTCCTTCATATGAAGAAGCCACCCGGAACCCGCAACCTCTGTTTAATGTTCAATAACAGTAACTTTCAGAGCTTAAACTAGAACCGGAAAGGACTTGTGACAGTCAAAACATTCCTCTAAAACCCTTTCTTAAAGTTTATACAACCCTCGTGACTACGTTACCGTAATACTAAGTAATCTTCATAAATGTGCATATGGTGTTTGAAATTCAGAAAGTGCATGGCAAACATGAAGAAAAATATTATGTTCGTTATCTTATCAGATCTTAAGAAACCGAAGCTAGGCAGAACCAGACTTCGCTGTTAGTCTGATGAAACCAAAGTTAGACGAATCTAGTTCTCGCTGTTGATCTTAAGGAACCAAAATATGGCAAAACCAGACCTTGTTATTAGTCTTAAGAAATCCAAATGAGGCAAAACAATACCTCGTTGTTAGTCTTAAGAAAACAAAGCTAAGCAAAATTAGATCTCGTTGTTAGTCTTGAGAAATCAAAGCTAGACAAAAGCAATTCTCGCTATTAGTCTTAAGAAACCAAAATAAGGCAAATCTAGACCTCGTTGTTAGCCTGAAGAAACCAAAATGAAGTGAAACCAATTGACCCAGTCTGCGATCAAAAGACTACATATCATCCTAGTTTTTTTGAAAGATTAATAAACAAATAAATAATACAAATAATAAACAATTTGGTGTAAAAAACTATGTTAGTAAAAATCGTAAATATAATTCAGATGTGTAATAACTTAGATGAAATTGGATTAAAATTACAGTTCACAATTTAATCTAGTTTACATCTGAACAGAAAGTAATCACAGGAGTCACTAGATTAAGTGATCAAACTGTGAATTAAGATTTATATCCGTGAGGAACAGGATAAAAAGCAACAACTTAACACAACAGATCTGTACTCATGAGGAATAGGATAAAAAGCAACAACATAATAGATCCGTACTCGTGAGGAATAGGATAAAAACCAACAACTTAATACAATAGTCCAGTAACCGTGAAAAATAGGATAAAAAGCAACAACTTAATACAATAGATCTTAAAAATAGAATAAATAAAACTTTATAAAAATAATGACCCTTTTCACACTGTATCTCCGACTTCTTTGTACTTGATCTAATATTTACTCCTTCCACTGTAACATAAAGAGAACGATTGAAAAACGTTTGATTTTTACTATAATTTTCCTTCGAATGGACGAAAAATTTTATTTTCCTTAACTTTATCTTATCTCAACCGTTCCATTTTCCACTATACCTGATCTAAATTTTCTCCAATAAACAAAAGTGAACGCGTTCCTATTATAGTTATTCAGACTCGCGCCCACCACTTTGGGTCGAGGTTGCGTCATAAGAGTACGGTCAAATCCCACTATTCGGTGATATTAGCCCGAGTACAGTCAAATCCCGCTATTCGATTATATTAGCCCAGTATGGTCAAATCCCACTATTCGATTATATTAGCCCAAGTACGATCAAATCCCACTATTCGATGATATTAGCCCAAGTACGATCAAATCCCACTATTCGATTATATTAGCCCAAGTACAGTCAAATCCAGCTATTCGATTATATTAGCCCGAGTACAGTCAAATCCAGCTATTCGATTATATTAGCCCAAGTACGGTCAAATCCCACTATTGGATGATATTAACCCAAGTACGATCAAATCCCACTATTCGATTATATTAGCCCAAGTACGGTAAATCTCACTATTCGATTATATTAGCCCAAGTACGGTCAAATCCCATTATTCGATTATATTAGCCCAAGTACGGTCAAATCCCACTATTCGATTATATTAGCCCATATTGGCGGTGGATGCTGTTGATTAGGTTTTTTTGTGTATAAATGTAGATTACTGGTAGTTTAAAGTTGGTCCAAAGTTTCAGTGGTAATATTTCTATGTTTCATGTTTTAATGTAGAGTATTGGTAGTTTAACGTTGGTCCAAAGTTTCAGTGATAATATTACCATGTTTGATGTTTTAATGTAGATTACTGGTAGTTTAAAGTTGGTCCAAAGTTTCAGTGGTAATATTTCCATGTTTCATGTTTTAATGTAGAGTATTGGTAGTTTAACGTTGGTCCAAAGTTTCAGTGGTAAGTTTTCCGTGTTTCATGTTTTAAGGTAGATTACTGGTAGTTTAAAGTTGGTCCAAAGTTTCAGTGGTAATATTTCTATGTTTCATGTTTTAATGTAGATTACTGGTAGTTTAACGTTTGTCCAAAATTTCAGTGGTAATATTTCCATGTTTCATTTTTTGATATAGATTACTGGTAGTTTAATGTGGGTCCAAAGTTTCAGTGGTAATATTTCCATGTGTTGTGTTTTAATGTAGATTACTGGTAGTTTAATGTTGGTCCAAAGTTTCAGTGGTAATATTCCCATGTTTCGTGTTTTAATGTACAGTATTGGTAGTTTAATGTTGATCCAAATTTTCACTGGTAATATTTACATGTTTCATGTTTTGACGTAGATTAATAGTTCGAGTTTCAATAACGACTTCAAGTTTATATAACATCGCGTGTGAACAGTTTTAGATCTAATGTTCCAGATCACGTAGTATAAATGAAAGAACACTTTGTCTAAACAACAACACCTCGTAAATAAACCACTTCAACGTTGTTACCAGAATACCATCACTCTCCCTAGAAGAGTTCCTGTAAATAGGTTTTTCACAAGTCCAAATGAGTTGAAAGAAATCAGTAATATCCGGAAATCAGCAGTCCAAGCGTCAGAAGCAGGATATTAAGTTAAACCACAAAACTTGAGTAATCAAAAGAAGGAAGGTCACATCCAACGCAGTGAAATCTTACCAACATAAGAGTAAACAACATCAAACTTCAGAAACTACGAGTTCGTAAAATCTATAAACATTTTGTGCCTTCATAATACAATATTCAGTATTGGTTTCCCACTAGGACTGAAAAGTCATCAAAAGGACCAGCTTACAAAAGTAAGTCGAGATGTAAACACTTTCTAGTGTAGATTGGTCATAAAGAGCAGTATGTAACTGTCAACATTTTTAGTGTCGTTTACCTAATTGAACGCTATTTGTATGTAATTAACTTCTGAAGAAAGAAAGCTCTTCACATACATCAGAACTGACGATTAACCCAATAATTAAAATATATCATTTAACTTAAAAACAAAGTTATTTTAAACAATATACTACTATAGCTTTAAAGCAAAGGTTGTTGATGTTAAATAATATATTATCATAGCTTTAAAACGAAGAGAATTATGTTAAACAATATGCTATTATAGCTTTAAAACAAATATAATTATGTTAAACAATATACTATTCTATTGTTTAATTTCTGTAGTGCGTATTGGCATATACAATATAACAAATTTGGTGTTATAAGGTAGTTTATTACTAGTATTAATATACTCTTCTAGCTTTAAAACAAATGTTATTGTGTTAAACAATATACTACTATAGTTTTAAAAACATGGTGAATTATGACAAACAACATACCACTGTGCTACCTTTAACAAAGCGTAATGTTTAACAACACACTGCTTTAGCCTTAGAACAAAAATATTTTTGTTAAACAATATACTTGTATAGCTTTAAAATATAGTTATGTAAAAATATTCTGTTTTAGTAGTAAATCTACTTTAGACATGAGAAAAAATTACACTACGTAAAGGAAACATCCACTTGAATAATACGGTGTTAGGAGAGGTGTTTGAATTTTTTATCGTATGTTGGAATATTTATTTAATTGTCTAATTTCATGTTCAAATAGAGAGGTCTCATCAACTGATATTCTAGCGAAGCGACTGGTTTATTATAGAATAAGCTCCGCCCGTGTATTTTGTATTTCTCAGCTTATATATTCATGGTGTAATGTCACGAGAAAAATATACGTAAATATATGTATAAAGAGGCGTTCTCCTTTCTGAAGAATTTATGCTATCATATTTCATATCGTGTTTCAGCAATCCACATATATAATGACGCATCCAGAGGGCCTTGTCTTTTACGGGAAATTTCCTATACGAAGTTATAATGAGCGCAAGAATCTGATTAAAGCTGAGATCGTGTAACCAGTGAAAAACAAAGGTTTCAATACACTTTTCCAAAAAATAGTTCAATACTTTGCACAAACAACACTTTTATAACTTTGTCTACTGAATGAGATATTAGATAATCAGCTGAGAAGAAGAACTGTAGGGGCGGGGCTAATACTATAGTAAATCAATCCTAATGTTTCTCTTACTATCAAAGTGATTAGCCTAGCCCTAGCACTCCCTATTACTCAGTTGCCCCGGTTTTCGAAAATAGACCCTACTCTCTCTGTTTCCCCGTTCCATATTTCGATAGGTAAACATATTTTGTAATTTTATGAAAAACAACCTAGGGTTTGATTTTTGAAAGTATACCATGTTTTAAATCAGGTTTGTTTTTTTTCCTTCACTGGTAGAGATAAATACTAAAATAGGCCCTTATGGAGAATATTTAGATTATCCTATACACGTATGAGTATACGTACTGGCGAACAGGATAAGCCTAGCTGTATTCCCCTCATTCCCGGTCATCCCTCCTCAAATATTAAAATTTCAGACTTAAATTTGTATGTAATATTATGTTCAATTTGCTTTAATGTAAATTTAATATAATTTTTATGAATGTGATACCGTATTCAAATTATGACGTTGATGTTTGAAATATACTACAAACAAAATGTAATATTATACTTTATAATATATTAACAGATCATCCACATATAGATATTAAAACACCTGGAGCAAAAAAAAAGAATAATAAAATACATTCGCTGATTGACTTTAATCTCATTTTACGCAATAAGTATTATAATGTAAGCCTTACTCTTTTCACGTAGTCTATTTTTATGGTAGACAG